>NC_090750.1:2283814-2287538 GCF_036898095.1 Palaemon carinicauda
ACGTAGCAAATGACCAAAGTTGGGTAGAGAGAAATAGGAAGCCTCGATCTCTGTTCTTTCTTGCCTTGAAAGCAAAATTATCTGTAGGTTCGTCTCTTTTGTCATTAATCTGAACCTTTTAATAAATCCAATGAGAAAAACAACTGAATAAATAAATACATACCTAGCGTAAATAGTCTTTCCAACGCCTACTGTCCTTTTTCCAGAAATTACGAAATCTATTTATATGATACTAATCACGTACACAATCAATATTTAAGAAGAAGTGCGTTATGAAATTCTTTACACATTTAGTCCAACAAGGAAGATATAAAAAAAAATCGAATGAAGCTGAACTTAAAAACGTTAAAAGCTGACGTGACATGAGTTCACCAGTGACTGGCAGAAGTGGTAAACTTTATGGACTTTTTCGATATTAAACCCTGTACGGTGCAAAAGGCTTTTATATTTAAAGAGGTTCCAACAATTATTGATGCTCCGAAAGATCATGCTTCGCTTGTGGACACTTGACGAGTACTCGCTGCGGACTTCGGTCATAACTTGGTTATGCAATTTTACTCTCGTTTGATTTGGGATGACTTCTGAGTGAATTGTGTGGAGTCGTGAAATTTCAATTGAACAGTCTCACAATTTAGCAAGTGCAGCTTATTTATACAGATTTTGTAAAATTTAAAATGGTAACCATGGGGTATAATACGGACTATTAGATTTTCCATTACCCAATTGTTGATTTGAGACACCGGATCTGTCGGGGTGACTACTAGTAATTGTGAAGCTCATGCCAGAGAGACAGATAAGCGTTGTCAAAGAAAGAGGTAGACCTGAGAAAAAAGGAAGACGTCAATCACAGTGATAGGGAGGATAATAAACCTTTGTCAGCTATCAAAGTAAAGGCGACAGTAAGATAGAGAGGTGATTTAAATAAAAGTGGCAGTGAAATAAAGAAAACTTTATTTGATTATATTTGGCAAAGACGGTTGTAAGAAATCGGAAAAAAAATCATATTGCTGTATAAAGCAAAAGAGTGGGAAGTAGAAGACAGACTAAATAAGGTGTCCTGTTTTTGTAAAGAATCATGCAGTTCTTGAAGACTTTTTTTTTTTTTTTTTTTTTTTTTTTTTTTTTTTTGAGGGCGGGAGAGGGGGGGGGTGGAATGTTGCATTTTCTTTATAATTTATATGGTTACATTTGCCAGCTATAGAAAACTTCTAGAATATTAGGTAGTGTTCACCCTTATAATGCAGAAGGCATGTCTGTTGGAACTAACTGCATACTTACTAGTCCCTAAGTATGAAGTAGGTACCACATAAAAGAAGATACACTCTGACCGAAATGCCGAAGGTTGATCAGAATTAGGAATAATCTCATGCAATATGCAATAAAGAATTAACTGAACGACGGTATCTCAGACTAATATCGAGATCAGGAATAAGAAATTTAATAGACCGGATAGATAGATAGGTAGAAACTGAATATATATATATATATATAATATATTTATATTTATATATATACTGTATATATATATATATATATATACACACACAGTATATATATATATATATATATATAAATATATATATATATATATATCTATATATATATATATATAGATATATATATATACAGTATATATATATATATATATATATAAATATATATATATATTATATATATAATTTATATATATATATATATATATATACTGTATATATATATATATATATATAAGTAAGGAAGAAACTTTTTCCAGCCAACTTGCAATTGACCATAGATAACTTTGGATTTAGGAAATTATCTACCTTCAAATAAAAACAAAATTACGATACTATCAGAGTCTACGGCTCTATATGTTTCATGGTTGGGTAAAAAATTCTAAATTTTACTGGCTTAAAAGGATAAGCTAGCTAATTTGGCTCTTTTATATTTCAAAGATTAAATTCTCACCACCACCAAAAAGGGTTACCCTTTTCTGTGGAAACGCTGACAAAGCTGTGTATTTTAAACAAAGTAGGAACCGTTAATTTAAATACTACACTATAAGTTTTATGTCAGTCCTCAATTCATATTCTCAAGTTGCACAAGAGTAAGTTTTGTCAGTCAAAATATATTCATCTTTGGCTGAAACTTTGGCCGAGTAACAGCTCTTAGTCGAGTGTGATCTATTCATTTTCTAAGAAGGAATATCTTATTACTAATGATAAAAAATTCTACTTAAAAGAACAATAGCCTCCTCTATTTATATGCAAAGACTACTCTAAAGGTCAATTCAGTCTACTTGGTTTATTATAAAATCTCTAAAGAGTATGACAAATAAAAAACAAATTACTTTGTCTGGATGACAACGACCCAATAGTGAACGATAGCGTTTAGCAGTTGCCAGGCTACCCTTTGCATCCTTAGTGACTTGCTCGCATCTCGATCTAGAAGGCCAATTCAACAGCTCGCTAGCCATAACATCCAGTAGGCGAATAAAACTCGTGTAGTCCTAATAGTAAGTAATAAAATATGCAACAAACACAAAAGAAGCCTCTGTGTCATGCCAATTTATCGTAACCATGGAGGTAAGATGAAAGTAAAAAACATCGTCATGTATATTTGATTGAGATAGATTGTACACCAGATCAAAGTTGCTGTCTGGCAAAACCTTTCATGACTAGAATATCATAATTTTAATATTCATAACAAGACTCTCATAGAAACAAGGCAATCAGTCTTTATAAACACCTTGTCCAAATTATTGGTTTATTGAAACCTGGCATAAATAACTCAGAAAACAGCTGTATTCCAGAAACCACAATAAAACACCACTGCAAGGTCTCTAATTTTGTTTTATTGTAGTCCCCGAAGTAAAAATAAATTTTGAATAAACTGGGCAAGATTTTCCTTGATATTTCCTATAGAAAATAGTGAGATTTGATGAAAAGTGTATACGTATATAAGAAAGGTGGTAAAAATATAATTTGGAGTTGATTATATATTGAAAATAGAAATAATCATCATTCATACCACTAGATTGATAAAGTGGTTACATAAAACTGGTCAATAAGGCGAGTCGATACAACGTGCAAATCAGTGTCATCGAGTCCAGCTGCATTTACTTAAAGAATGACAGCACCAGTGGCTTTGAAAATGGATATCAAAGATAGAAATAATGAAAAGATAATGAACTGGCAAGCTCTTCAGAAACCACCAGGCATCCTTGGCCATTTGATTAAGTCTCCCCCTACGTCCCATCAAGGAACAGTTACCAACCAGCTATGGAGTATTAAAAATAATCACTTTTGAAGGAATTAGAGAAAGATGCAACTCCTTTTCATGTGGAGGAGTTTAATTACATTATTCTTCCACCGGGTAATGAATTCCTGAAAGTTCCTGAAAGTGTATTAGAACATGAGGAACAGTAATAGTCTTATGATTTGAGATACCAGGAAATTCCTGAGCGCAAAACATATCCTAGACTTGCCCCAAGAAACACTGGCATATAGTAACACAGGAATCTCCAGCGTTACGTTGTCTGGTGCATATTCTAAATGCTATATCAAAATACATGCATTATTATTTTAAATATTAGTTGTGTACAAATAACAATATATTTTACCTAATATACTTTCCTGAATCAGAGACATATATCGTATCCTTAGAATGGCAAGCAGCTGATTTCACACTTTCAGCAATATGGGCAGGACAATACAGAAGGACTTGCCCAACAGATCACTCTCTT
>NC_090750.1:2290538-2308038 GCF_036898095.1 Palaemon carinicauda
TGTTTTTTTTTATTTCATATTGGAAGCTGAAAGAAGCCGACAAACGTCTCTTTTCTCTTGTGTTCCTTTATAAGTATTCAAGATATGAAATATTCCTGGCATGAAAGTGAAAAGTCACTAGATAAATGATTGATCGGCTTAACTTTTCAATATCAACAAAAAAGATCCTGCTGGGTAATTTAGAATTGTTGTTACCTGTGTGTTAAGAAGACTCTTTTCGTAGATACATGAAAGGAATTTCCCAACCTCTGAACTTGTTTAAACAAATTCTTTGTTCTTATTTCTGTTAACGTTGTCTAATTTCGATGTATCCCCGGAGCTCTTTATAATGAGTTGAACACTTGAGGAAATTCAAACTTCATTGAACCAACGAATGAAGATAACTTTCATCCTTTAACTCTCACTTTGAACTTAAATGATTTAATGGGGTTATATGTCTTAGTTAGCACACGCATGGATGTTTTAACCCATTTCAACTCTTACCTAAAAGGTACAATGAATTTTTTCAAAATGTTTTTGATCTTACTATGCAACTATCCCTGTTGCAATGTGTTTTAAGACTTTTTAATCATATAATAACCTTTCTTAACGGGTCAGACACCTACGAAAAATATATAGTAATGTTTGATGATGTCAAATATCTCAATAAACCAAAAAATTACATACTACTGGGTGTCATAACATACATTTTTCATATCAATGAAATTTATTAAATATCTCATAAGCAATATGATTCCCATTAAGATATTTTTTTTTATTATATTATTACCCTTATTAAACTCATGATACATCTTTTACGGCTTGTATCTCTGATCAAAGGCAGTAATTGTGGTTTTTTAACGTTATCTAATTTTATGAAACATAAAAAATAGACATCATTAGTTATGGCATCCCTAATTAAGCCTTTGAACACTTGCTTGTCATAATTATAATAAATCCTATAAAATATATAAATGTTATAATTTCTTTTGCACTTTCTCTACTAAATTCCTTGTGTGTATTTCCCCCATATTTTTTACATAGATACATATTCATATTCCTGACATTGGTGTCCACTTATAAATTTACATTATCTTGCCTTGATCCTCTCAAGAGAAGACACTCGCCTACTTGAATTTCTTCATTGACTCTAAAAATTTAACTTTTCATTCTTTCTTCTTTCTTTAAACGAAATCCGCTATTTTATGTGTTTACATATTTGTCTTTGTTTGCTGACTGATTCCTATTATTGTATATTTTTTCTTTCTTTTCTGTTACTTCTTTTTACAACGGTAAACTATATTCTATAGTCTTGTTTTTGCAATGTGATGGCTTTATTAATATTAGTTCTCATTTTGTATGAAATTAGGTATAATGAGGAAAAAAATATTCAACTACTTTTATCTTTCCAACTATAAAATAAAAATATAAAAATATTTTTTCTCAACAAGACCCAACTCATTTTTTATCATAGTTTCTCATATATACTATAAAATAGACAATAGAATATCGATACGGTGACAATATTACCGAGCACACAACAAGACCTAACACACTGATAATAATAATAATAATAATAATAATAATAATAATAATAATAATTATATAATAATAATAATATTAATACATCCTCCTATGGTTTTCTGAATGGAGTTGAGTCATT
Organism: Palaemon carinicauda; assembly: GCF_036898095.1. NCBI lineage: Eukaryota > Metazoa > Arthropoda > Malacostraca > Decapoda > Palaemonidae > Palaemon > Palaemon carinicauda. The sequence goes on from NC_090750.1 coordinate 2,292,181, forward strand.
AAATATCAATATTTAGAGGATTAACTCCCATTGATCATCAATTCCATTCAAATCAAACAAAGCCAGAGAAGTTTCATTTCAAATGCAATAAAGCATATATGGCCCTCCATAAGTTCTCTGATGAAATACCAATTAAAATTAAATCGATCAGATTTTTATTTTCAATTGAAAAACGGAAATTATGAAAGTTTTTGTTTTTTGTATCTGTTCTCTACTCGGATGAAATAGAGAGAAGGATTATAGAATGAACGCCCATAAATTCTCAGTCGCACTGAACGTTGCTCAAACAGTGTTGTTTGTAAATCAAGCGTCAGCAGTCAGAAATTTTGAAGGCTCTAATAGACTCCAGGTAGAATATCCAATCAATTCTAAGACAGAGAGTATAAAATACTGTTTTTTATATACGATGATGAGCCACAACAGGATCCAAAAGCTAGTAAAGTGATGTTTATGAAAATGATTTATATAATTGAATTTATCCAGAACTTTAAAACGTTTGATATAATTTCAAAACATATTCGCAATTAGTAGTGTTCAGTGTCATTCTTAAATAAATCTTTGAAGTGATGACACGATCAAAATGGCAATGGATTTCATAGCAAAATATGCGTGACTATTTAACGGGAGGAGTTTATAAACGGATGTAAGAAAGACCTCATTAAAGGAGGAGAGAGAGAGAGAGAGAGAGAGAGAGAGAGAGAGAGAGAATCTTAGTTATGCAGTATATGAACCTTAAGAATATCCGACATCAGCAATAGCATTTTCAGTAGCGAAACAAGGAAAGAATCGAATGCCCGCTGGAAAAGGATCCTTTAGCGAATCAGGTGATGCGAGGCTTTGAGTTAGCCAAGGTCTATATATACCAGGTCAGCCAACGCGCAGCTTAAGCTGTGAATCACCCATACTGTGACGTCACGCTCCTCCGTCTCACACACGTGGGTAAACAAAACAAAGGACCTTTGCCTTAGTTAGCTATCTATAGAGGTAACGTAAACAATAGGAGACGCTCTGTCCATAATCATTTTATTCATTCATTCATTCCGTCACTAATAATGTCAAGTAACTGTGCAGTATTTGGCTGTTATAATAGACATGATAAAACTAAAAGCTCAAACATAAAATACCATCGCTTTCCAAAAGAAAAACCATACATAGACCAGTGGATAGATGCATGTTGCCATGCAGACAGAATTAACGTTGTGAATGCTACTGTTTGCTCGTTTCATTTTAAACCAGGCGATTACAAAGATGACATGAAGTCTAGGTTACTAGGTATTGAAAGTCCTAGAAATCATCGGCTGCTTAAAGAGGATGCTGCACCTAGTCTTTATATACCAAGTGGTAAGTACACTATTTAACTGTTTAATGGGTAAAGCACACATATACGCGCACACACACAATATATATATATATGTATATATATATATATATATATATATAACGGATTTTGAGCGAAGCGAAAAATCTATTTTTGGGTGAGATGGCCATGTCGTCCTGATGGAAGTTCCTATAGGGTAGCTTCCTAGGGTATATTACAACTACGGCGATATTCCCAGAGAATTTACCTTAAGGTACCAGAATTCTAACTCCTGGAGCGAGTATCCCTCGTGAAAGGGATATCGCGACATATCAGAGGACGTATTCTAGACACGTCACATGGCAATCTACGACCTGGACAGAGATTTCGTCTCGTAGGAGGTGATTGACGAGATACGAATTCGGGAAAGAAAAAGGGGAGCCGCTTCCAAGGCTTCTCTATCCCCCGATTCGTATGCGTGCCTGGCGGCAATCCTGGCGCCATCTGTATTCCTTGTAGCGTACACGAGGTGCTACAGATACTGTATGTAGGGAGGGGTCCTACAGCCCTTTCTTAGAAAGGCAAGGGCGGGTCCATCAGGACGACATGGCCATCTCACCCAAAAATAGATTTTTCGCTTTGCTCAAAATCCGTTTTTTGGGCTCAAGCCATGTCGTCCTGATGGAAGTGTACCAGAGCATTACTGTATCTGTGGATTCTCAGAACGTGCCGTACTCCCCGGAGGTAATTTTTGCCCGGTCGACTAGACCTAGAGACCTAAGATGTTACCGTTATACATCTTTTCAACTAACTATAAACTATGTTAGAGCTTCCTGCCCCCTACAGGGAAGAGTCCTACTAGACTCTGGAAAGTCTCGAAGAGTACATATATCTATGTATGAATACCAGGGAAGCTAATATAGTGGTCTCGCCCTATATTAAGTAAAGCATAGTTTGTATAGAACCACTGCGTCAATATATATTGACCAGTAATCCGCACAATACTTGTATTGGACAAAGGTTTATATCCGCATAGGAAGAAACTAATAAAACCGCCCTCGTCCTTTTATGGGACAGAGTCCTCCCATTAGGGGACTACATAAACCAATGCAACATAGCTTGCATAACAGAACAATTCTATCAGAATTATCCCAGATAAGATACATAGAATTAAAATGCTCAATTATACCAATAAATTGACACAGGTGAAAGAGACTCAAGGTTCTCAAGAACAAGTTTATTGACAGATAATAAACAGACAGGTTAACAACGAATATATATATATATATATAAAAGAGGATAACCCAAAACTTTAAGCATAAGTATGATAGTAAACAGAACTTGTTTATCTGAAAGAAAAACCATTAAACACCACTTTAATAAGATACCAAGGTATCAAGTCATAAAAGTCTGTCTTACAAATCAATCACATTAGCGTTAGAAACGCTCGGCACACATGTCTGAACTTATGCTAGGTTCACCTTTGAAAGAAGGAACAGTCTATATGGGCACTTGGTGCCCTCATTTAGTTTGTAGTACAGTATGTACCTACACACTCACCCTGGACTTAATCGTCCCAATTAAGACCACTGTTCCTCGCAGAGTTAAACAGTAGGGTTAACTACACGACCCACTGCTACCACAGATCTCTTAAGTTCCTCTACTTGCTTCGCATAGTGGCGAAAGAACACCCTGGAAGACTTCCAGCCCGTGTATGAACGGAGATGTTCAAAATCCATACAATTAAAGAAATTTAGGGATGAGGTAACTTTCCTCGGATCGTGACCTGCGGGTGTACTGTCAGGATCCGCTCTGCGAATAAAATATGTGATTTTCGCTCTGAGTTGATTCAGAGATAAATTTGAGCCTGATGTTTCTCCCCTGAATAGTTGACCACCCTTGAAGTCTGAAGTTCTACGAAGATAGACCTTTAGGCATTCTACTGGACATAGAGATGCATCTTCTTTCAGAGGGCAGATTCTCCAGGGACCCCACCTGTTGGTGGGTAACTCATTCTTGGCGAGAAACGTAGGATCCGGAAACAGGTTCAGCTCTCCCCCATCCAGGAACTGAACACGACCTGCCTCTCTCGAGAGGGCTACGATCTCACTAACCCTGGCCCCGGACGCGAGTGCAAATAGGAAAATAACTTTTTGCGTCAAATCCTTTAACGCACATTCTTCATTGCTCAACAGGGAGGCGAAATGAAGAACTTTGTCTAAAGACCATGAGATGGGCTTTGGAGGTGCTGAAGGTCTGAGCCTAGCGCAGGCTTTCGGAACTTTATTAAAGATCTCGTTGCCTAGGTCGATCTGGAAGGCAAATAAAATGGGTCTCATCAAAGCAGATTTACACACTGAAATCGTGTTAGCTGCCAACCCTTGGCCATGGAGGTGGATGAAGAAAGATAAGCAGAAGTCTGTTGAGATCTCCTGCGGACTCTTTGCCTTTACAAAGGCCACCCATTTTCTCCAAGATGACTCATATTGCCTTCTAGTCGATTTGCACTTATTTTCCTCTAGGAAGTCTATGCTGGCTTTCGAAATCCCGAAACGCTTTTTCACCGCAAGGGCGAGAAAATCATGAGCTGCAGGGTCCGGGTTTTCTGTAATGAAGCGCAGACAGTCGACTTCTGGACTCGCTGGGTCAGAACTGGATGTGGTAGCGGCACGAACTTCATCTGTAGTTCCAACGCCAAGGGGAACCACATACTGTTCGGCCACTTGTGGGCCACTATTGCCGCTACCCTCTTGAAGGATCTCAGTTTGTTGAGGACCGTCAACAGAAGGTTGTGAGGAGGGAACAGATAAATCCTGGACCATCTGTTCCAGTCGAGGGACATTGCGTCCACTGCTTCCGCTAAGGGGTCCTCGTACAGGGACGCGTACAGGGGCAACTTCTTGTTGTCTTTCGTCGCAAAGAGGTCTATTTGCAGTTCTGGGACTTGATTCAGAATGAAGGAAAATGATCCTGCGTCTAAGGACCATTCCGACTCTATCGGTGTGAACCTGGATAGAGCGTCCGCTGTCACATTGCGGACTCCTTGAAGGTGAACTGCCGACAGGTACCACTTCTTCTTTTCCGCCAATCGGAAAATGGCTAACATCACTTGGTTGAGAGGTGGTGACCTTGACCCTTGTCGATTCAAGCATCTCACAACCACCTCGCTGTCCGTCACCAATCTTATGGGGATCGAGTGACGCGGGGAGACTTTCTTTAAGGTAAGGAGCACTGCCATAGCTTCTAGAAAGTTTATATGAAAGGTCCTGAATAGCTTGGACCAAGTCCCCTGGACTTTTTTCCGATGAGAGTGACCTCCCCATCCCTCCTTTGAGGCGTCTGAGTGAATCGTCATCGACGGGGGAGGTGGCTGAAGAAGAACCGACTTCTTTAGATGTCTGGCTTGGGACCAAGGTCTGAGAAGAGTACGTAGCCGAGGCGGCACTGGTCTTCTCAGGTCTCTTCGCGCGTTTGATGCATACCTTCTCCAAACTCCGGTTGCATCCTTTAGCTGTGCTCTTAGCACTGGGTCTGTCACTGAAGCAAACTGGAGAGAGCCTAGTACCCTCTCCTGTTCGCGTCTTGATATCCTTTCGGAATCTAGAAGTCTCTTGACAGAGCCCGCTATCTCCTTCCTTTTCTTCGTCGGGATGGAGAAACTGTGTGACAAAAGGTCCCAGTGGATTCCCAGCCACTGGAACTTTTGGGATGGAGAAAGTCGAGACTTTTTTCTGTTGATCTTGAAGCCTAGGTACTCTAGGAACTGGATCACCTGACTGGAAGCTTGCAAGCATTCGGTCTCGGATGCTGCCCACACCAGCCAGTCGTCCAGGTAGGCTACTACCTGAATTCCCTTTAGGCGTAATTGTTTGAGAGCTGCGCTCGCAAGCTTCGTGAAAATCCTTGGGGCTATGTTTAGCCCGAATGGCATGGCTCTGAAGGCGTACAGTCTCCGTTGTAGCCTGAACCCTAGGTAGGGGGAGAGTCAACGGCTGATTGGAATGTGCCAATAGGCGTCTGACAAGTCTATAGAGACTGAGTATGCCCTCTTGGGCAGTAAGGTCCTTATGTGTTGCAGTGTTAGCATCTTGAATTTGCAATTCACTATGAACTTGTTGAGTGGCGACAAGTCCAGAATGACTCTGAGCTTTTCCGAGTCTTTCTTGGGAACACAAAACAGCCTCCCTTGGAATTTGATGGACTTCACCTTTCGGATCACCTTTTTCTCCAACAGTTCTTGAACGTACTCCTCCAAAACGGGGGTGGAGTGTTGGAAAAACCGAAGGCACGGGGGTGGAGTGCTGTACCAACTCCAACCCAGTCCATTCTTGAGTAGGCTTTGGGCCCAGGGATCGAAGGTCCAGCGATCCCAAAATTTCATCAGTCTCCCTCCTACCAGTATCGTTTCACTTGGACTGCCGTCCTGAGGTCTTGCCTCCCTGACCACGACCACCTCTGAATCCCCTTCCCCTTGAGGGGCGCCTAGACGAGCCTCTGGCTGCTCCTCTAGGTTTTGCACGAAAGGAAGAAGACTGTCCTTCGAACGTTGGGGTGAATGTGGTTGACTGACCTGGCACAGCCTGGGGTACCCACTGAAAAGTAGTCGGGGTTTGTGCCACCATCTGGGGCACTGGAGGCAAAGGCAATTGCAGTTGCTGTTGCTGTCTATAAGGCTTGGCTGGCCGAGACGGTAGCCTAGTCCTCATATTCTTCCTCTTTGGTTGAGGACCCTCATCCGGGGAAGATTTTCTTTTGATAGCCAGGCCCCACTTCTGGAGAAGGTTTCTATTCTCCACGGCGGCCTTATCAACAACCTCTTTGACCACATCGGTAGGGAAAAGGTCTTTTCCCCAAATGTTGGAGGAGATTAACTTCCTTGGCTCGTGTCTCACCGAAGCCCCGGTGAACACGAACTCCCTGCAAGCTCTCCTTGCCTTGACGAAGCCATAAAGGTCCTTCGTCACTGTGGCTAGGTGAGACTTAGCCACTACCATGAACATTTCATGGACCTTAGGGTCACTTGCCATCGTTTCAAGAGTAGTCTGATGAGACATTGAGGCAGCCAGTCTTTCTTTTGTCTCGAACTCTCTTCGTAAAAGAGATTCGGACAGCTTGGGGAGGTCCTCGCCGAATTGCCGTCCGGCAATATCAGCCTCCAACTTTCCCACTGAGAATGTCAGATGGACATCCTTCCAGTCTTTGTGGTCCATAGGCAGAGCCAGCGACAAGGGTTTACACTCCTCCAGGGAGGGGCAAGGCTTGCCGGCCTCGACTGCCTTTAGGACAGCCGCAAACCCTTTCTGTAAAAAGGGGAAGGCTCTATCAGGAGAGGACACAAAAGAAGGGAGCTTCTTGCTCAATGCAGCTACCTTCGAATTCGAGAAGCCCCTCTCTTTCATCGAGGATGAAAGTAGGGCTTGAGCCTTAGCGTGGTCCATAATAATGACCTCCTTCGGCTCTGTCTCCTCCCTTGAAGCTGGTTCTTTTCTCAGCCGGACATAGCAGTCCGGATATGATGCCTTGCTGGGCCAGAATTCTACTTCCTCTAGGGGAACTGAACCCAGCTTATCCGAGATGACGATCTTTCCAGTCGTCATCGGCATGTGCTCAGCATACCTCCATGGGTTAGCATCTGAGCATATGGGAAGATCTTTCACATTGAGCCTTTTCTGGGGCCCATGTGATTCTGCCAGGGACTGCATACGCAGTTCCATTGCAGCCGCCTTCTCCTGATTCTCCTTCTGCATTTGTTGGATCATTCCAACAATCGAAGAGAGGGCCTGTCCCAGTTCTACTGGGAGACCAGCCGATGTTGAGGGGATAGGCTCCGGCATCTGAACCGGAGTAGCCGACACCTCGTCGACCTCATCCTCTACGACATCCGGGGTTTGAACTTGATCCTGACCTTCTGCCAGGAGGTCTTCTTCCAAATGTTCGTCCAGGTCAGACATCCTGTCATCCAACTGGATGTCTTGCATCGCGACTGCGACTTCCACGTCCACCTGGACTTGATCTTGAGGGATCTCCTCTTGAGGCTGGGGAATCACGGCCTCAGCTGATGCCTGGGGAAAAAGATACGCCCTCATCTTCTCACTTGGAAGATAAGGGCCAGAGGTGTTCTTCTTGAAGCCCCTTACCCAAGTACGAAGCTTTTCCCTTGCTATATCCCTTGATTCCGCCGTTCCTGGGGAATCAAAAGCCTCAGTAATCAGGTTAGTGCATACAGTACATACCTGAGGGTCCCAATACTGGAGATCATCCTTGGAGACAGCGCATGCTGCGTGTCTCCTACAACACTCATGTCCGCAGAGGTTCTTGCTGCGGACATTGCAGAAAACATTTCCGCACTTCGGGGGGTCCTCCTGTAAAGAGAAGAAATTTCCATGAGTATCAAGTGAACTATGTATCACTGGATATGCATAGTATAGCATAACAATTCATAAAGGAAAGACACACACTTGTGTTTCCCTCACAACCCATTGTTGCAGCCTTCCAGATAATAAAATCAAAATGGTTTATCTCTTCTAGAGTAACCAATGCAAGGTTTCCAGAGGAAACAGGTGAAGCTCACACCTAGGCAATGATTTTAAAATCCTGGATAATAGACAGGGAAGAACTCTGCTTCCTATCTGAGGGCAACAGCAAAGGGCTGTGCAAGAAAACACAATAGTGTTAGAAGATACAGTGCTGTACCTAAACCTTTACTATAGTTTTCTTCTTACTGTATATGCTATACAGAAGAATACTAGTACAGTATAGGAGGATGTGTGCCGGCCTGCCTTTGCCGGCCGGCACACACCACAACTAGCTTTAAAGTATACTACTTAACAGCTATAGGGCGGCAGCACTCTGGTTCAAATGCCTGTGCCGGTCGGCAGCAACTGCCGGCCGGTAACAGCCAGTGTTGGCCGGCAATGGCTGCCGGCCAGCAACTACACAAGGTAGTACCCAGCTGCCGGCCACACTCTTGGTGACCGGCAGACCAGGACTGACATAAGCCGGCCGGCAAAGGTACAAGACCGATGCCAGCCGGCAGCAAAAGAGCCAGAAGACTACACCTGCCCGGCTGCCGGCCTCATAGGCCGGCAGCCTCATAGGCCGGCAGCCGGGACAGGTACAGCACTAGAAGAAAATAGAATGGATGCCGGGATAAGAGTGTACATAACCCCCCAAGCCCGGTAACCGAAAGAGTGCATATAAGGAAGGGGAGAAACTAATTCAGGCTTCCTTGACCAATGCCGTCCGGCTCTGCCGGCAGGCATGGATGAGGGACCAAGAGAGGTCCGGGCAGCACTCGAAAACATAAGACCCTTGCCGGCCAGCATCTCTGCCGGCCGGCAATGGGCTGAGTCAATTCCACGTCCCAACCTATACTAGGTCCAGAAGTAGAACGACGTACAGTACAGTAAGACCCCTGCCGGCCAGCTCTGCCGGCCGGCAAGGTACAGTACAGTAATGGCTAGGCCATTACGGAGATAGAGGGGGAAGGGACAAGAGGGTCCTGCCAACCTTGCTTTAGTGACAGATCACCCGCAGCCAAGAAACTTGTCTTAGCCTAAGGGAGATCTAAGGGAAAAGGCCAGCAATACTTGCCAGCTTCCAGAGCACCAAAGCAAGGAAGGCGTTGCTACTCCCAAGGGAAGAACTTATCCTCCCCCGAGAACAGCAACAGGACTTAGTCTGGTCGATCACAAAAGAAGGAATCATAACTTACAGAAACCTTCGGTAGTGACCTAAGGGAGCTAAGCTCCCTTTGTAAGTGTTAGGTCAGCGAGGGGGACTCTGCCCCAAGCCAGACAACACAGACTCAGACTAAAAACTCTGTTGTTCTGTCCCTCTTTGAACCAGACTTACTGGAACAGGATGGTACAGTAACACCCTAGTATAGTTTTATCGAAAATAAATTCGGAAAAAACCACTTAGGGATAAGCCCAAGGCTTAAACAGAGGGAAAGGGATTGCATACCTTCTCCGAAGAAAAGAAAGCAACCGGGGAGTATGATAAAGTATACTAAGGCTCCATAAGCAATTAGCCTAGGCACCAAGAGAATCGATTACCTAATTCACCGAAACTCACACGTATACAATCTTGGAAATATTCCACACAGTCTAAAATGTATAAAATATAGCCTAAAGCTTCAATAAAATTTTAATTACACTCGGAAAAACCAAAATCATGCATGAAGTACTAGGACCAAACGACTAGGCTACATGGCCTAGCGTAGGCCAGAATGGCGAATACTTCGCCAAATAATACTAAGCACGAAAGGAAATCCTATGTAAAGCTAAATAGCTAAAATTTATTAAAGCAAAACAACCAGGAATGTCACTCTGACTAACTAATTTATACCTAGCGAGTGACAGTGTCCAGGACACCTCTGGTAGGCTACGGCTCTTGTATCAAAGATTAATCCTATTAATCACTCAAAATTTTACCAAGAGCCTACATTTATACATAAAGGACACTATACTCAACTTATCCGAGGCCAACGAAGACGGAGAAGCCATGAAAAGCCGAATAAATCCAAGATTTGCGAGAAAAACAGGAAAAAACACCGAGTTGTTAAGCTACACAAAAAGGAATACAGATGGCGCCAGGATTGGCGCCAGGCACGCATACGAATCGGGGGATAGGGAAGCCTTGGGAGCGGCTCCCCTTTTTCTTTCCCGAATTCGTATCTCGTCAATCACCTCCTACGAGACGAAATCTCTGTCCAGGTCGTAGATTGCCATGTAACGTGTCTAGAATACGTCCTCTGATATGTCGCGATATCCCTTTCACGAGGGATACTCGCTCCAGGAGTTAGAATTCTGGTACCTTAAGGTAAATTCTCTGGGAATATCGCCGTAGCTGTAATATACCCTAGGAAGCTACCCTATAGGAACTTCCATCAGGACGACATGGCCATCTCACCCAAATATATATATATATATATATATATATATATATGTATATATACACACATATATATATATATATATATATGTGTGTGTATATATACATATATATATATATATATATATATATATATTTATATATATGTGTGTGTGTGTGTGTGTGAGGGGTTGATATAAATGATTAATATTGCTAGATTAGTTTTTACAGTGTTGTTTTATGTACAACAGTGAATACATTCAAGCTAACAGTTTCTACAGTGGTAACCAAGGGTTAGTTCAAATGAATTATTAGTCAAATATAATCATGTAGCAGCACAGTGTTTATATTTAGGATATTGTTTCAGGTTCAATGCACTCCGATGTCAGTTCAAAAGTGAACGAGTTGAAAATAGGAATCGTCAACAAATCGTCAAGGAGCTATTAAGCAGTGCTAACCGTTCTTCAGAAATTGATACTCAGATGGTAACTGCTGATGATATAAATTGGCAAGAAAATGATGAAGTTATGCCAGGGACAAGTTTCTTTTCATCTGGTAGCACAGAAGAGTTTGAACATTTAAAGGGGAAAATGAAGCAGCTTGAAGAAGAAAATTATTACTTGAAGGAAAGAATTGCTTATCTAAATGAAAATGCATTTATTTTGATTGAACGTGAGGTTAGTGTTAGAGTCGAAAAAATATTAGGTTTTTTTTTTCAGTAAAACTCAGATAAAGTCCATCATTAACAAGAAAAAGGTTTGTGAGTGGAGTAGTGATTACATTGCAAACGCTTTTACTCTTAGAAGTTTAAGTCCTAAGTGTTATAGATATCTGAGGCTCAAAAAGGGTTATCCAATGCCTTGTGAGAGCACTCTCAAAGAGAGAGTGAAAGAGTTTTATTGCGAACCGGGGATTCTCGTATCAGTGTTAACACTGCTGAAAGCAAAAGCAGAAATGTTTACTCCTTCAGAAAAAAATTGTGTTTTGTCATTTGATGAGATGAGTATTAAAAAAGAATGGGGCTACGACAAAGGGGCAGATGTTTTATACACACCACATGGAAATGTACAGGTGGCCATGTTGCGAGGTCTTATAGGCAAATGGAAACAGCCAATTTACTATCAGTTCGATCAAGGTGACATGCATAAAGTACTATTAGAAATAATATCAAAGTAGAGGATGCAGGTTATGCCGTGGTAGCAGTTGTGCATGACATGGGTTCTACAAATCTCCGTATGTGGAAAGACCTTAACATTGACCCTCTTGAAAATAGGATCTCTTTCAAAAATCCTAAGGCAGAAAGAGAAGTTTTTGTTTTCTCATATGTTCCACATTTAATTAAATTAGTTAGAAATAATTTTATTGTCTCGGGTTTTTTCCTCAAGATTGGAAAGTATATTTCAGATGATGGCATACGGAAATGCTTAATAAAACCAAAACAGGATATGGGCTTGCATATAAGATTAATGAAATGCATTTAACTGTAACAGGTCAACAAAGACAGCGCGTTAAATTGGCAGTTCATTCACTGTAGATCTAGGTCATGTGCTAACTCATTAAAATATTTAGGGGAAAAGGGACTGTTGGAGTGTCAAAATTGGAATCAAACATCTGATTCTATTCTTTTAATAAATGATTGGTTCGATATAACTAATTCTTCCTCCATGTATGGAGAGTTTGGTAAAAGCAATGCTTTTGGTATTGATGTAGAAAAACAAACAGGTACACTGCTCAAGGTAATCGAGGTAATGAATACTATGAGAGTTAAAAATCCTAATACAAAAAGTCTTTTCAAGTTTCAAAAAGGAATAATATTATCATGTAAATCTACCATTGCTTTGTTTGATATGTTAAAAGGCTCCTATAGTATTGACTGCCTTCTTACACAAAGACTAAATCAAGAGTGCCTTGAACATTTCTTTGGGTGTATAAGGCAAATGGATGGGAACTATGATCATCCTCATGCTGTGAACTTTAAATTTCGACTAAAAACATGTTACTAGGAAAGGAAATTAAAGTATTAAGTGAAAAGTGTAATATCACCACTGTTGAAAAATCTCATGAAGCAGCCAAAGACGATGAATCTATTACGAAAGAAAGGGACTTAGCGTTAGAAATATGCCTAACAACGCAGATATTCAGAAATTTAGATTTTGATTTAGAGAAAGAAGCTTTAGACGAGGAAGAAGACCTTTTGAGAGCAAATAAAGAAATAAAGAAAGATATTGGGGGAGTAATCGAGGAAGAAGCTCTTAAATACATTGGTGGATATATTGTAAAGAAATTTTGTGTAAAATATCCTGAGTTAGGAAATAAGACTAAAGAAGTGCTAAGGAATGATACTTGGATAGCATGTGTTAATCTGGGGGAATTACATGCACCTTCTAGTCAGTTTTTTTCACAGTTGTTAATAATGCGGGAGATTTTTAATGCTGTACACGGGGAAGCTCTCGTGGAGGGAAAAATTGTTTTAAAAAGCTTTATTTAGAATTAAAACAGTCTGGTATTGAAGTTCCTGACGATGTTATTGCTTTTTCTGTTAAGATATCGGTATATTTTCGAATGCGATACCTTAATAATTTGATAAAGGACAACCATGCAGGGAGGCCCTAAGGTTGAAACCTAATAAAATATTTTCCAAAGGTAAAATGTTGTTTTATTTACATTGACTGTGTGATAGATCTACGTTCTTAATGGGTCTCGCCAACACTAAGCCCCTCAGATGACGTAGGGCCGCGAAAGAGGCTTAAATTCGGTACGCTGTCTGGCTGACCTGGTATATCTGGACCGTGAGTTAGCCAAGGTATATCTGGACCGTGGAGTTAGCCATCCGGAAAGGATCCCACGTTAACAGAAAACTCTTTTATAAAAGCAGATGTAAACAGTGTTGGGGATTTTTTAAAAGTAATTTCAATTGTAAGAAAGATGAAAATTTGTTGTTTATATTTCGGAAATGCATGAGAATTGCATTACTTAAAAATAAAATAAAATTGATTATAATAGGTGGGTGTGCAACGTATATGATTTTTCTTTTTACTAAAAACGCCAAGAGAGATGAACCACTTTGAGGTGTTACCTGGAAGCGAAACAAAGAAAAAACATGCATCTGTTTTCGAGTAAATGAAAACAAGAGAGATGGAAACTTTAAAAAAAAAAATGAAATAACTGATCCTTTAATAACCAAATTATGAAAAAAACAATTCTAGGTTATGAAATATGTAAATGAAAGAAATAAAGATTTCTCTCTCTCTCTCTCTCTCTCTCTCTCTCTCTCTCTCTCTCTCTCGTATCATAATTTTGTTTCTGTCAGATCCTCTCATATAGAATACTGTCTATTCTTCCTACCGTACTGCCTAAGATTCTAAACTCGCTATGGAAATATATTCTGTTGTTATCCGTTGCATGAATCCAATTCTTAACACGACAAAACTGTCTAGGTTGGCCAATACTTGTTTTAGTTTTATTATCAGAGATATTATCAAAGTTTTTCCTTCTTCTTCTTCTTCTTCTTTTTCTTCTTCTTCTTCTTCTTCTTCTTGTTGTTATTATTATTATTATTATTATTATTATTATTATTATTATTATTATTATTATTATTATTATTATTATTATTATTATTATTATCAATATGAATAGTTTTATGAGTTATATATTGTATCCTTTCCATTATTTTTCATATCATTGATATCATAGTTAGTATACAAAAAAAAACTATTATTATCATCATTTTGGTTCAGTTTTATATATATATATATATATATATATATATGTATATATTTATATATATACATATATATATATATATATATATATGCGTGCGTGTGTGTATGTGTGTATGTGTGTATATAGATACATATAAATATATATATATATATATATATATATACTCTCTCTCTCCCTCTCTCTCTCTCTCTCTCTCTCTCTCTCTCTCTCTCTATATATATATATATATATATTTATATATATATATAAATATATATATATATATATATATATAAATATATATATATATATATATGTATATATATATATATATAGATATATATATATATATATATATATATTTATATATATATATATATATAGATATATATAGATATAGATATATATATATATATATATATACATATATATATATATATGAATATATATATATATATATATATATATATATTATTAAATGCTAAGCTACAACCCTAGTTGGAAAAGCAGGATGCTATAAGCCCAGGGGCCCCAACAGGGAAAATAGCTCAGTGAGGAAAGGAAGCAAGGAAAAATAAAATATTTCAAGAATAGTAACAACATTTAAATAAATATTTCCTATATAAACAATAAAAACTTCAACAAAACAAGAAAAAGAGAAATTAGATACAACAGTGTGCCTGAGTGTACCCTCAAGCAAGAGAACTCTAACCCAAGACAGAGGGAGGCCATGGTACAGAGGCTATAGCACTACCCAACACTAGAGAACAATGGTTTGATTTTGGAGTGTCCTTCTCCTAGAAGAGCTGCTTACCATAGCTAAAGAGTCTCTTCTACCCTTACCAAGAGGAAAGTAGCCACTGAACAATTACATTGCCGTAGTTAACCCCTTGGGTGAAGAAGAATTGTTTAGTAATCTCAGTGTTGTCAGGTGTATGAGGACAGAGGAATATCTGTAAAGAATAGGCCAGACTATTCGGTGTCTGTGTAGGCAAAGGGAAAGAACCGTAACCAGAGAGAAGGATCCAATATGGTACTGTCTGGCCAGTCAAAGGACCCCCTAACTCTCAAGCGGTAGTATCTCAACGGGCGGCTGGTGTCCTGGCCAACCTACTACATATGTGTGTGTATGGGTGTGTGTGTGTTTGTGAGTTTGTGTGTGTGTATATTTATATTTGTTCAAACATCTGTCTTTCAAAATAGCTATTTTCAACTTTTTCACTTTTGTCTTATTACAAGACTTGATTTTCTATTATTGTAAAACCCAAACTTTAATTGAAGTATTTTCAAAAAATCATCCTAATTCTAATTATGATTAAATACACAGAAAAAAAGGGCAAATAAAAAAGAAATGGAAACAATTGCTCTAATGCTCTTGTATTCTCTATAAATATCCGAATCTATCCTTTATGAAACTATGGAAAACAATAGAAAGGGTAAAAAATAATGTAACAGTTATCATGATGAATAATGACCATTACGCTGACATGCATGAAGATCAAACGAGGGCGAGAGAAGTCATTTTTCTTCCCATTTACGACGGGAAGTACCCAGGTGGGTCTGAGAGTCCTAAGCCATTACCCAAAATTGCAATCACCGTTCCTTAAATGAGGAACATTTTTCTTGGGAGGATTTGTCTGTCTAAAAGTAATGTGTTCCTGACCATACTATTTTTAAACGAAGGTACAGATTTCGGTGTTTGTTCTGGATATGTTCGTTTCTTTTGATGATTTTTCTGGTTAGAAGATCATTCAGGATTTTTTTATACTAGTTCTAAGATAGCATTCTCATATTGAAATATGGAATGTGAGATTGGTGGAGAGCTTGGACTAAAGTGTGGAGAAGCTTTTAGTTGAAGTTTGAGTTTCACAGTATAAAGTAAGTTGGGGTAAGGTTTACTATTATTACTATTACTTATTATTATTGTTATTATTATTTACTAAGCTACAACCCTAGATGGAAAAGCAGGATGCTATGATCCAAGG
>NC_090750.1:2315538-2320538 GCF_036898095.1 Palaemon carinicauda
GTGCACTAACCTGATTAATGAGACATTTAAATAGCTAGGAAGAAGCTTCGTACCTGGGTAAGGGGCTTCCAAAAGAACACTCTGGCCCTTATCTTCCAAGTGAGAAGATGAGGGCGTATCTTTTCCCTAAGGCATCAGCTGATGCAGTGATTCCCCAGCTTCAAGAGGAGATCCCCTAAGTTCAGATCCAGGTGGATGCTGAAGTCGCGGTCGCGATGCAAGACATCCAGCTAAATGACAGGATATCTGATGTGGACGGGTGTCAGGAGGAAGACCTCCTGGCAGAAGCCCAGGATGAAGTTCAAGCCCCTCTACATCGGCCGGTCTCCCAGTAGAGCTGGGACAGGCCCTCTCTTCTATTGTTGGAATGATCCAACAAATGCAGAAGGAGAATCAGGAGAAGGCGGCTGCAATGGAACTGCGAATGCAGTGCCTTGCAGAATCACATGGGCCCCAGAAAAAGCTCAATGTGAAAGACCTTCCCTTGTGCTCAGATGCTAACCCATGGAGGTATGCTGAGCACATGCCGATGACGACTGGAAAGATCGTCATCTCGGATAAGCTGGGCTCAGTTCCCCTGGAGGGTGGAATTCTGGCCCAGCAAGGCATCAATATCCGGACTATTATGTCCGGCTGAGGAAGGAACCAGCTTCAAAGGAGGAGACAGAGCCGAAGGAGGTCATAGTGATGGACCATGCTAAGGCTCAAGCTCTACTTTCATCCTCGATGAAAGAGAGGGGCTTCTCTAACTCAAAGGTAGCTGCATTGAATAGGAAGCTCCCTTCCTTTGTGTCCTCGCCTACTAGAGCCTTTCCCCTTTTACAGAAAGGGTTTCTGGCTGTACTAAAAGCAATCGAGGCCGGCAAGTCTTGCCCCTCCCTAGAGGAGTGTAAACCCTTGTCGCTGGCCCTGCCTATGGACCACAAAGACTGGAAGGACGTCCATCTTACGTTCTCAGTGGGAAAGTTGGAGGCTGATATTGCCGGACGTCAGTTCGGCAAGGACCTCCCTAAGCTGTCTGACTTTCTTTGGCGAAGTGAGTTCGATACAAAAGAAAGACTGACTGCCTCAATGTCTCTTCAGACTACTCTCGAGACGATGGCAAGTGACCCCAAGGTCCATGAAATGTTCATGGTAGTGGCCAAGCCTCATCTGGCCACAGTGACGAAGGACCTTTATGGTTTTGTCAAGGCAAGGAGAGCTTGTAGGGAGTTCGTGTTTACCTCGGCTACGGTGAGGCACGAGCTAAAGAAACTAATCTCCTCCAACATTTGGGGAAAAGACCTTTTTCCCTACCGACTTGGTCAAAGAAGTTTTTGATAAAGCCGCCTTGGAGAATAGAAACCTTCTCCAGAAGTGGGGCCTGGCTATCAAAAGAAAGTCTTCCCCGGATGAGGGTCCTCAACCAAAGAGGAAGACTATGAGGACTAGGCTACCGTCTCGGCCAGCCAAGCCTCTTAGACAGCAACAGCAACTGCAATTGCCATTGCCCCCAGTGCCTCAGATCGTGGCACAAACCCCGATCACCTTTCAGTGGGTACCCCAGGCCGTGTCGACACAGTCCACGGAATTCACCCCAGCGTTCGAAGGGCAGTCTACTTCCTTTCGAGCAAAGCCTAGAGGAGCAGCCAGAGGCTCGTCTAGACGCCCCTCAAGGGGAAGGGGATTCAGGGGTGGTCGTGGTCAGGAAGGCAAGACCTCAGGACGGCAGTCCAAGTGAGGTGATACCGGTAGGAGGGAGACTTCTGAAATTTCGGGATCGGTGGACCTTCGATCCCTGGGCCCACAGCCTACTCAAGAATGGACTGGGCGGGAGCTGGTACAGCACTCCACCCCCGTGCCTTCGGTTTTTCGAACACTCCACCCCCGTTATGGAGGAGTACGTTCAAGAACGGTTGGAGAAAAAGGGTGAAGCCCTTCAATTTCTAAGGGAGGCTGTTTTGTGTTCCCAAGAAAGACTCGGAAAAGCTCAGAGTCATTCTGGACTTGTCGCCACTTAACAAGTTCATAGTGAATTGCAAATTCAAAATGCTAACACTGCAACACATAAGGACCTTACTGCCCAAGAGGGCATGTTCCGTCTCTATAGACTTGTCAGACGCCTACTGGCACATTCCAATTAGCCATCGACTCTCCCCCTACCTAGGGTTCAGGCTACAACCAAGACTATACGCCTTCGGAGCCATGCCATTCGGTCTAAACATAGCCCCAAGGATTTTTACGAAGCTTGCAAGCGTAGCTCTCAAACAATTTCGCCTAAAGGGAATTCAGGTAGTAGCCTACCTGGACGACTGGTTGGTGTGGGCAGCATCCGAGACAGAATGCTTGCAAGCTTCCAGTCAAGTGATCCAGTTCCTAGAGTACCTAGGCTTCAAGATCAACAGAAAAAGTCTCGACTTTCTCCATCTCAAAAGTTCCAGTGGCTAAGATCCACTGGGACCTTTTGTCACACCGTTTCTCCACCCCGGCGAAGAAAAGGAAGGAGATAGCGGGTTCTGTCAAGAGACTTCAAGATTCCGAAAGGATATCAAGACACGAGCAGGAGAGAGTACTGCGCTCTCTCCAGTTTGCTTCGGTGACAGACCCAGTGCTAAGAGCACAGCTAAAGGATGCAATCGGAGTTTGGAGAAGTTATGCATCAAACGCGTGAAGAGATCTGAGAAGACCAGCCGCTTCGGCTAAGTACTCTTCTCAGGCCTTGGTCCCAAGCCAGACGTCTAAAGAAGTCAGGTTCTTCTTCAGCCACCTCCCCCGTCGGTGACGATTAACTCAGACACCTCAAATGAGGGATGGGGAGGTCACTCTCATCGGAAAAAAGTCCAGGGGACTTGGTCCAGGCTATTCAAGACCTTTCTCATAAAACTTTCTAGAAGCTAGGGCAGTGCTCCTTACCTTAAAGAAAGTCTCCCCGCGTCATTCGTTCCACATAAAGTGGTAATAGACAGCGAGGTAGTTGTAAGATACTTGAATCGACAAGGATCGAGGTCACCACCTCTCAACCAGGTGATGTTGGCCGTCTTCCGATTGGCGGAAAAGAAGAAGTGGTACCTGTCGGCAGTTCACCTTCAAGGAGTCCGCAATGTGACAGCGGACGCTCTATCCAGGTTCACACCGATAGAGTCGGAATGGTCCTTAGACGCAGGATCATTCTCCTTCATTCTGAATCAGTCCCAGAACTGCAGATAGACCTCTTTGCGACGAAAGACAACAAGAAGTTGCCCCTGTACGTGCCCCGTACGAGGACCCCTTAGCGGAAGCAGTGGACGCGATGTCCCTCGACTGGAACAGATGGTCCAAGATTTATCTGTTCCCTCCTCACAACCTTCTGTTGAGGGTCCTCAACAAACTGAGATCCTTCAAAGGGTAGCGGCAATAGTGGCCCACAAGTGGCCGAACAGCGTGTGGTTCCTCCTGGCATTGGAACTGTAGCTGAAGTTTGTACCACTACCAGATCCAGTTCTGACCAGCGAGTCCAGAAGTCAACTGTCTGCGCTTCATTACAGAAAACCCGGACCTTGCAGTTCATGATTTTCTCTCCCTAGCGGTGAGAAAGCGTTTCGGGATTTCGAAAGCCAGTATAGACTTCCTTGAGGAATATAAATGCAAATCTACCAGAAGGCAATATGAGTCATCTTGGAGAAATGGGTGGCCTTTTGTCAAGGCGAAGATTCCGCAGGAGATCTTGACAGACTTCTGCTTATCTTTTTTCCCCACCTCCATGGTCAAGGGTTGGCAGCGAACACGATTTCAGCGTGTAAGTCTGCTTTGACAAGACCCATTCTATATGCCTTCCAGGTCGACCTAGGTAACGAGATCTTTAATAAAGTCCCGAAAGCCTGTGCTAGGCTCAGACCTTCAGCACCTCCAAAGCCCATTTCATGGTCTTTAGACAAGTTCTTCATTTCGCTTCTCTGTTGAGCAATGAAGAGTGTGCGTTAAAGGATTTGACACAAAAAGTTATTTTCCTATTTTGCACTCGCGTCCGGGGCCAGGGTTAGTGAGATTGTAGCCTCTCGAGAGAGGCAGGTCGTGTTCAGTTCCTGGATGGGGAAGAACTGAACCTGTTTCCGGATCCTACGTTTCTCGCCAAGAATGAGTTACCCACCAACAGGTGGGGTCCCTGGAGAATCTACCCTCTGAAAGAAGATGCATCTCTATGTCCAGTAGAATGCCTAAAGGTCTATCTTCATAGAACTTCAGACTTCAAGGGTGGTCAACTATTCAGGGGAGAAACATCAGGCTCAAATTTATCTCTGAATCAACTCAGAGCGAAAATCACATATTTTATTCGCAGAGCGGATCCTGACAATACACCCGCAGGTCACGATCCGAGGAAAGTTGCCTCATTCTTAAATTTCTTTAATTGTATGGATTTTGAACATCTCCGTTCATACACTGGCTGGAAGTCTTCCAGAGTGTTCTTTCGCCACTATGTGAAGCAAGTAGAGGAACTAAAAGAGATCTGTGGTAGCAGTGGGTCGCGGTGTTAACCCTACTGTTTAACTCTGCGAGGAACAGTGGTCTTAATTGGGACGATTAATTCCAGGGTGAGTGTGTAGTTACATACTGTACTACAAACTAAGTGAGGGCACAGTGTTGCCCATCCAGACTGTTCCATTTCCGAAGGTGAACCTAGCATAAGTGCAGACATGTGTGCCGAGCGTTTCTAACGCTAATGTCATTGATTTGTAATACAGGCTTTTATGACTTTGATACCTCGGTATCTTAAAAGTGGCATCTAATGTTTTTTCTTTCAGACAAACAAGCTCTGTTTACTATCATACTTATGCTTAAAGTTTTGGGTTATCCTCTTCTTATATATATATATATATATAAATATATATATAATTGTGGTTAACCTGTCTATTTATTGCCTGTCAATAATCAGGTTCTTGAGAACCTTGCGTCTCCTTCAGCTGTGTCAATTTATTGGTATAATTGAGCATTCATTCTATGTACCTTATCTGGGATAATTCTAATAGAATTGTTCCTTTATGCAA
>NC_090750.1:2325538-2358038 GCF_036898095.1 Palaemon carinicauda
ACCATGGAGAGCCTACAGGTCTACCAGCTGGGGAGTCATCAGCAGCAATGGCTGACCCTCTCAGATCCTACTTTGGAGAGCCTATACGTCTATCAATTAAGGAGTCATCTCCAGTCATTGCCTGGTCCTTCAGGGTCATACCTTGGGGATCTTACAGGTCTACTGACTGGGGAGGCTTCAGCAGCCATATCCTGGGTCCTACCTTTGGGAGCTTATAGGTCTAGTGGCTCAGTAGTCATCAACCGTCATTGACTGGAACTCCTAGGTTCTACCTTTGATGGCCTGTACATTTATTAGTTGAAGAGTCACCATCAGCTATTGCCTGGGGCTCCTTGGTCCTTAGGATTCATTATCAGCTAGTGCCTGTACCTACTGAATCTTTCCTTCGGTGGCTTATACGACTATCAGCTAAGGACATACCACCAACCATTGACTAGCCCTCCTGTGTCCTACCTAGCGTAGCCTATAGGCCTACGTGCTGAGGAATCATAGTCATACCCTTCCAGGTCCTACCTTGAGTAGCCTATACATCTATCAGCTGAGGAGTCACCACCAGACATTGCCTGGTTATTCCAAGTCGTCCTTTGAGAACTTACAGGTGTATCAACTGAAATGCTACCACCTGTCAATGCCTGGCCCTCCTGGGTCAAACCTTGAGGAGCCTATAGGTCAAATGACTGAGGAGTCATAAGAATCCATTGCCTGTCCCTCCTGGGTCCTATCTTGTGGAGTCTATACATATATCAGCTGAGGAGTCACCACCTACCTTTGCCTGGCCCTCCTTGTTCATACCTTGGTGAGCCTAAATGTATACTGCCAGAGGATTCATTACCTGCCATTGGCTGGCCCTCCCAGGTCCTACCTCTTGTAGCATATACAGTACATCTACCAGCTGAGAAGTCACACCACCATCCATTGCCGGGTTCGTCCGGGTCCTACCTTGGGGAGTTTATTGATCTACTGGCTGAGGAGTCTTCAGCAGCCATTGCCTGGCCCTCCCATGTGTTACCTTGGGTAGTCTATACATCTATCATCTGAAGTCACCACCAGCCACTGCCTGGCACTTCTGGGTCCTACCTTGGGGAAACTATATGTCTACTAGCTCTGGAGTCATAATCAGCAATTGCCTGGTACTCCTGGGTCCTACCTTAGGGAGCCTACAAGGGTACCAGCTTAGTCATCAGCAGCTAAAGGTTGTTCCTCCC
The DNA here is from genome assembly GCF_036898095.1 of Palaemon carinicauda. NCBI lineage: Eukaryota > Metazoa > Arthropoda > Malacostraca > Decapoda > Palaemonidae > Palaemon > Palaemon carinicauda. Next base: position 2,326,744 of record NC_090750.1, read on the forward strand.
AGGTCTTACTTTGGAGAACCTGTACATCTTTCAGTTAAGGAGTCACCAGCAGCCATTGCCTGGCTTTCCTGGGTCCTAGCTTGGGAAGCTTACAGGTCTAGCAGGTGAGGAATCATCAGCAGCCAATGCCTGGCCCTTGTGAGTCCTACCTGGGAGAATTTACAGGTTTACCGTCTGAGGAGTCATCAACAGCCATTGTCCGGCCCTCCTGGGTCCAACCTTTGGTAGTTTATATGATTATCAGCTGAAGTGTCACCACCAGCCATTGCCTGGCTCTTCAGGGTCCTACTTACGGGAGCCTATAGGTTTACCGGCTAAGGAGACAAGTAGCCATTGGCTGGCCCTCCTAGAACCTACCTTGCGGAGCTTATAGGTTTACTGGCTGAGGAGTCTTCACCAGCTATTGGCTGGCAGTTCCAGGTCCTTCCTTAAAAAGCCTATACATTGATCAGCTGAGGAATCACCACCAGCCACTGCTTGGCCATGCTGGATACTACCTTGGCAACCCTATAGGTCTACTGGCTGAGGAGTCATTAGCAGATATTACGTGGCACTTCTAGTCCTGCCTTGGTAGCCTACAGGTTTACCGGCTTGGAAGACATCGGCAGCCATTGGCTGGCCCTCTCAGGTCCTTGTTTAAGACGCCTATACGTCTACCAGCTGAGGAGTCACCACCAGTCATTGCGTGGTCCCTCCATGTCCTACCTTGGGGAGATTATAGGTCTACCAGCTGAGGAGTCACCGGCTTTGAAGACATCGGCAGCCATTGGCTGGCCCTCTCAGGTCCTTCCTTAAGAAGCTTATACATCTATCAGCTGAGGAGTCTCCACCAGTCATTGTGTGGTCCCTCCATGTCCTACCTTATGGAGATTATAGGTCTACCAGCTGAGGAGTCATAATCAGGTATTTTCTGGCCCTCCCAGGTCCGACCTTGTATAGCCTATACATCTAGCAGCCATTGCCTGCCCCTCCTGGGTCGTATCCTTGGGAGGCTATAGGTCTATTGGCTAAGGTGTCATCACCAGCTATATGCTGGCCCTCCCAGAACTTAATTTGGGTAGCCTATACGTCTATCATTTGAGGAGTCACCACCAGATATTGCCTTATCCTTCTATGGCCTTCCTTGAGGATCTTACAGCTCTACTGGTTGACGAGTTATCAGTAGCCATTGACTGGCCTTTCTGGCTCCAACCTTGAGAGCCTATACGTTCCTATGCTGAGAAGTCACCACCAGCCATAACCTAGCCCTCCTAGGTCCTACCTTCATGAGACTATAGTTTTACTGGCTGAGAAGTCATAATCAACCATTGGCTGGCCCCTTTAGGTACTACATTGGGTAGCCTCTATGTATTTCAGCTGAGGAGCTACCATCAGCCATTGCCTGGTTGTTCTGGGTCTTACCTTGGGGAACATACAATTCTACTGGCTGAGAAGTCCTCAGCAGCCACTGCTTGGCCCTCCAAGTTCATACCTTGGGGAGATTATGTGTCTACTGACTGAGGAGTCATCAGTAGCCATTGGCTGTCCCTCCCAGGTCCAACCTTGGCACCCTATATGTCTAACAGCTTTGGAGTCACTACCAGCGACTGCCTGGCCCTTCTGGGTCCTACCTTGTGCAGCGTATAGGTCTACTGGCTGAAGAGTCATTAAGAGCCTTTAGCTGGCCCTCCCAGGTCCTACCTTATGTAGCCTACACGTCTATCAGCTGAGAATACACCACTAGCCACTGACTGGCACTTCAAGGTCCTACCATTTGGGAGAATATGTATCGACCGGCTGAAGTGTCATAAGCATCCATTCACTGGCACCTCCAGGTACTACCTCTGGGAGAAAATGTATCGACCGGATGAAGTGTCATAAGCATCCTTTCACTGGCACCTCCAGGTCCTAACTTTCTGGAGAATATGTATCGACCGGCTGAAGTGTCATAAGCATCCATTCACTGGCACTTCTGGGTTCTTCCTTGCGGAGACTATAGATGTACCGGCTAAGGAGTCATCAGTTTCCATTGGCTGGCCTTCCCATGTCCTACTTTGTGGGGCTTATACGTTTATCAGTTGGGGAGTCACCACCAGCTATTGCTTGGTCCTTCCGCGTCCTACCCTTGGAAGCTTACAGGTCTACTGACGTGAGAAGTCATTAGCAACCATTGACTGGCTTTCCTAGGTCCTATCCTGTTTGGCATACACATCAGCTAACGAGTCACCACCAACCATTGCCTGGCCCTCCTTGATACTACCTTTGGTAGCCTGTAGGTCTCCTGGCTAAGGAATCATCAGCAGCCATTGGCTGGCCCTCCCAGGTCCTACCTTGGTTAGCCTATTTGTCTATCAGCTGAGGAGTCACCCAGCCATTGCCTCATCCTTGCTGTGTACTATTTTCGGAAAGTTACATGCCTTTTAGCTGAGGAGTTATCTGCAGCCCTTACTGGTCCCTCCTAGATCCTACTTTGGGAGCTTATATGTGTACTTTCTGAGAAGTCATCACCAGCCATTTCCTGTCCCTCCAAGGTCCTACCTTGGATACCCTATATGCCTATCAGCTAAGGAGCCATCACCAGCCATATACTGGCATTCCACGGTCCTACTGTAGGTAACATATACGACTATCAGCTAAAGAGTCACCACCAGTTATTGCGTGGCCCTCCTGGGTCCTACGTTGGGGAGCCTATAGGTCAACTGGCTGAGGAGTCATCAACAGCCATTTCCTGGTCCTCCAAGTTCCTATCTTGGGTAACCTGTAGGTCTATCAGCTGAGGAGTCATCAGCAGCCATTACTTGGTCCTTCGGGCTCTTACACTAGACTTCTTACACATATAATTACTATTGAGTCATCTGCAGCCATTGCAGTTCAACCTAAGCAGGTCTATATTTATATCAGCTGAGGAGTTACCACCAGCCATTGCCTAACCCTCCTGGGTCCTACCTTGTGGAGCGTATAGGTGTACTGGCTGAGGAGTTATTAAAAGCGTTTAGTTGTCCCTCCCATGCCCAACCTTGGGTAGCATTTACGAATATCAGCTGAGTAGTCACCACTTGTTATTGACTTTTCCTTCAGGATCCTACCCTAGGAAGCTTACAGGTCTACCAGCTGAGGAGTCATCAGCAGCCTTTACCTGTCCTCGTTAGTCATACCATGGGGAGCCTAATGGTCTATCAGCTGATGAGTAACCAGCAGCCATTGCCTGGCCATTTTGAGTTCTTCCTCTGTGAGCCTACATGTCTAATACCTGAGGAGTCACCAACAGCCATTGCCTGGTCCTTTTGGGTCTTACTTTGTGGAGTCTATAAGTCTACCGGATGAGAAGTCACCACCAACAATTGCCTGGCCCTCCTGGGTTCTACCTTAGGGAGCCTAAAAGTCTACCGGCTGAGGAATCATCAGCAGCCATTGGCTGGCACTCCTAGTTTCTATCTTCAGGGCCCTATACATTTATCAGCTGAGGAGTCACCACCGGCCATTGCCAGGTCCTTCCGGGTCTTACCTTGTGGAGCCTATAGGTATGCTGGCTGAGGAGTCATCAGCAGCAATTGGCTGACCCTCCTGAGTCCTACCTTGGGTAGCCTATACATCTATCAGCTGAGGAGTCACCACCAGCCATTGCCTGGCCATTTCGGGTCCTACCTTAGGGAGCTTATAGACTACCATCTGAGGTTACATAAGTAGCCATTGCCTGGCCCTACTTAGTCCTTCCTTAGGGAGCTTATATTTCAACTGGTTGAGGAGTTATCACTAGCTATTGCCTGGCCCTCCCAGGTCCTACCTTGGTGTGCTTATAGTTCTACAGGCTGAGAAGTCATCACCACCAACTGGGTAGCCCTCAAATGTCTTACCTTAGGGAGCCTATACGCCTATCAGCTGAAGAGTCACCACCAGCCACCACTAGCCCTAATGGGTCCTACCTTGGGGATTCTAGAGGTCTACTGACGGAGAAGTTATCACTAGCCATTAGCTGGCGCTCACAGGTCCTACCTTGGTGTGCTTATAGTTCTACAGGCTGAGGAATCATCACCACCAACTGGGTAGCCCTCAAATGTCTTACCTTAGGGAGCCTATACGCCTATCAGCTGAAGAGTCACCACCAGCCACCACTAGCCCTAATGGGTCCTACCTTGGGGATTCTAGAGGTCTACTGACGGAGAAGTTATCACTAGCCATTAGCTGGCGCTCACAGGTCCTACCTTGGTGTGCTTATAGTTCTACAGGCTGAGGAGTCATCACCACCAACTGGGTAGCCCTCAAATGTCTTACCTTAAGGAGCCTATACGCCTATTAGCTGAAGAGTCACCACCAGCCACCACTAGCCCTAATGGGTCCTACCTTGGGGATTCTAGAGGTCTACTGACGGAGAAGTTATCACTAGCCATTAGCTGGCGCTCACAGGTCCTATCTTGGTGTGCTTATAGTTCTACAGGCTGAGGAGTCATCACCACCAACTGGGTAGCCCTCAAATGTCTTACCTTAGGGAGCCTATACGCCTATCAGCTGAAGAGTCACCACCAGCCACCACTAGCCCTAATGGGTCCTACCTTGGGGATTCTAGAGGTCTACTGACGGAGAAGTTATCACTAGCCATTAGCTGGCGCTCACAGGTCCTACCTTGGTGTGCTTATAGTTCTACAGGGTGAGGAATCATCACCACCAACTGGGTAGCCCTCAAATGTCTTACCTTAAGGAGCCTATACGCCTATCAGCTGAAGAGTCACCACCAGCCACCACTAGCCCTAATGGGTCCTACCTTGGGGATTCTAGAGGTCTACTGACGGAGAAGTTATCACCAGCCATTAGCTGGCGCTCACAGGTCCTACCTTGGGAAGCCTCTAAGGGTACTGACTGAGAACTCATCCTATGCCATTGGTAGGCCCTCCCAGATCCTATCTTGGGTAGCCTAAACGTCTATCAGCTAAAGATTTGCCACCAGCCATTGCCTGGTCCTTCCTGATCCTATCTTCGGGAGCCTCTATGTCTACCAGCTGAGGAGTCTTAAGCAGCCTACCTTGGGTACCCTATAGATAGATATTTTATTGACCACATATACAGCTCATATGTACAATAATTATTTACTTCTGGTCTAAATAAAGGCAAAATACTACACTTTGGCAATCCAATACATTATATACATAAAGGTATGAATAACAGGTTTTTAACGTATACAAAACATTATTTTGTGAACATGTCCCAGCAATAAAACAAATGCTAGTAGTTATCAAAAAACAAACAAAATTAACAACCAAATTTCGCACTTATATACAAAATCATACTCCAAAAAGCTGTTTTTTCCTTAATTCAGAAATATTCACTAATATTCACAAATACTCGTAGAGGATTAAGCTAATAATCTTACATTGCTCTGCCAGGGTTCACTGATCTGAAAATATATCCCATATGTTAAAAAAATTATAAGTATCTCTGATATTTTGTGTCCTTGAGCATATTTGTGATACGTGTACTTCTGTGTGTATGGCTCCACAGGTACACAGTCGCTCCTCCAAAGGCAGACGGCCGCTCCCCCTCCTACTCCACCTACCTACTTCCACCGCCAGCGAGTGACATGCAATCCTGAACCTAGTAAATGAGACTCTATCTAACTGAGAAACATTATGCCTAACAGAATATATGTCATGAACTAAGAGATCTGGATTGACTTCTCTATATGTTACTTTTCTTTAGGAGTCAGAATTAATGATATTACGTCTGAGTGTCTCCATTGCAATTTCTACATCATCTCTACTATCATTAATCAGTCCTTCTATGTAAGTCTTGGTGTTATACCTGGCTCCTAATACGGTCTTAATTGAAAATATTAAAGGGTCATCCTCTATCGAAGCTTAGGAATAACCACCAGCCATTGTCTGGCCCTCCCGGGCCCTACTTTGTTAAGCCTATATGTCTATCAGCTGAGGAATCACCTCCAAGGTCCTACCTTGGTGTGCTTATAGTTCTACAGGCTGAGGAGTCATCACCACCAACTGGGTAGCCCTCAAATGTCTTACCTTAAGGAGCCTATACGTCTATCAGCTGCAGAGTCACCACCAGCCACCACTAGCCCTAATGGGCCTTACCTTGGGGATTCTAGAGGTCTACTGACGGATAAGTTATCACTAGCCATTAGCTGGCGCTCACAGGTCCTACCTTGGGGAGCCTCTAAGGGTACTGACTGAGGACTCATCCTACGCCATTGGTAGGCCCTCCCAGATCCTATCTTGGGTAGCCTAAACGTCTATCAGCTAAATATTTGCCACCAGCCATTGCCTGGTCCTTCCTGATCCTATCTTTGGGAGCCTATATGTCTACCGGCTGAGGAGTCATAAGCAGCCATTGAGGGGCCCTCCTGGGTCCTACCTTGGGTACCCTATATATATCCCAGCTTAGAAATAACCACCAGCCATTGCCTGGCCCTCCTAGGCCCTAATTTGTTAAGCCTATATGTCTATCAGCTGAAGAATCACCACCCGACATTGCCTGGTTCTTCCAAGCCTTCCTTGGGGAGCTTACAGGTGCATCAGCTGATAAGATACCACCAGCCAATGCCTGGACCTCCTGTGTCATACCTTAAGGAGCCTAAAGGTCTAATGGCTGAGGAGTCATAAGAAGCCGTTGCCTGGCCCTCCTTGGTCATACCTTCGGGAGCCTATAGTTGTACAGGCTGAGGAATCATCACCTGACATTGGCTGGCCCTCCCAGGGCCTACCTTTTGTAGCATATACGTATATCAGCTGAGAAGTCACCACCATCCATTGCCTGGTTCGCCTGGGTCCTAACTTGGGGAGTTTATTGGTCTACTGGCTAAGAAGTCTTCAGCAGCCATTGACTTGCCCTTCCAGGTCCCACCTTTGGTAGTCTATACATATATCAGCTGAAGTCACCACCAGCCACTGCTAGGCACTTCTGGGTCCTACCTTGGGGAAAATATGGGTCTACTATCTCATGAGTCATAAGCAGCAATTTCCTGGCCCTCCTGGGTGCTACCTTGGGGAGCCTACATGTCTACCAGCTGAGTCCTCAGTAGCTATGGGCTATACCATGGTCTTACTTCTAGCAACCTGTACGTCTCTCAGTTGAGGAGTCATCAGCAGCCATTGCCTGGCTTTCCTTGGTGTTAGCTTGGGGAGCTTACAGGTCTAGCAGGTGAAGAGTCATCAGCAGCCAATGCCTTGCCATTGTGAGTCCTACCTGGGGGAGCTTACAGGTCTACCATCTGAGGAGTCATCAGCAGTCATTGTCTGGCCCTCCTGGGTCCAAACTTTGGTAGTTTATATGCCTATCAGCTGAGGAGTTACCACCAGCCATTGCTTGGCTCCTCTGGGTCCTACTTTGGGGAACCTATAGGTTTAAAGGCAAAGGAGACATAAGTATCCATTGGCTAGCCCTCCTAGAACCTACATTGAGGGGCTTAAAGGTTTACTTGCTGATGAGTCATCACGAGCCATTGGCTGGCCCTCCCAGGTCCTACCTAGGGTAGCCTAAACATTGATCAGCTAAGGAATCACCACCAGCTACTGCTTTGCCTTTCTGGATCCTACCTTGGCAACCTTATAGGTGTACTGGCTGAGGAGTTATTAGCAGATGTTCCATGGCACTCCTAGTCATGCCTTGGGTAGCGTACAGGTTTACCGGCTTGGAATTCATCAGCAGCCATTGGCTGGCCCTCTCAGGTCCTTCCTCAAGAAGCCTATACGTCTATCAGCTGAGGAGTATCCACCAGTCATTGCGTGGTCTCTGCGTGTCCTACCTTGGGGAGATTATAGGTCTACCATCTGAGGAGTCATAAGCAGATATTGTCTGGCCCTCCCAGGTCCTACCTTGTATAGCTTATACATCTATCAGCTGAGGAGACACTACCAGCCATTGCCTGTCCCTCCTGGGTCGTACCATTGGGAAACTATAGGTTTATTGGCTAAGGTACTATCACCAGCTATATGCTGGCCATCCCAGGACCTACTTTGGGTAGCCTAAACGTCTATCAGCTGAGGAGTTACCACCAGACATTGGCTTATCCTTCTGGGGCCTTCCTTGAGGAGCTAGCGTAAGAGTTATCAGTAGCAATTGACTGGACTTTCTGGCTCCAGCCTTGAGAGCCTACATGTTCCTATGCTGAGAAGTCGCCACCATTGCCTAGCCGTACTCGGTCTTACCTTCAGGAGCCTATAGGTTTACTGGCTCAGAAGTCATAAGCAATCATTGCCTGGCCTACTCATTTACTACATTGAGTAGCCTCTTCATCTATCAGCTAAGGAGGTACCATCGGCCATTGCCTGGGCCTTCCGGGCCTTACCTTGGGGAACATACAAGTCTACTGGCCGAAAAGTCCCCAGCAGCCACTGCTTGGCCCTCCAAGTTCATACCTTGGGGAGATTATAGGTCTACTGACTGAGGAGTCATCACCAGCCATTGGCTGTCCCTCCCATGTCCAACCTTGGGCACCCTATACGTCAAACAGTTTTCAAGTCACTACCAGCCACTACCTGGCCCTCCTGGGTCCTATCTTGTGGAGCCTATATGTCTACTTGTAGATGATTCATTAAGAGCCTTAAGCTGCCCCTCCTGGGTCTTACCTTATGTAGGCTATACGTGTATCAGCTGATGAGTCACCATCAGCCATTGCCTGGCTGGTCCTTCTAAAACCTACCTAAGGGAGCTTATATGTCTCATGCTTTTGTGAGTCATGAGCTGCCATTACATGGATCACCTGGGTCCTACCTTGTGGAGCATAAACGACAATCAGCTTAGGAATTACCACCAGCCATTGCCTCGCCCTCTTGGGTCTTACATTTGGGAGTCTATAGGTCTACTGCTAAGGAGTCACCATCCTGGGTCCTACCTTTGGGACCCTATACATTTATCAGCTGAGGAGTCACCTTCAACCATTGCCTGGTCCTTCTGGGTCTTACCTTTTGGGGCCTATAGGTCTGCCGGCTAAGGGGTCATCAGCAACAATTGGCTGTCCCTCCGGGGTCCTACCTTTGGGAGCCTATAAGTCTATCAGCTGAAGAGTCACCACCAGCCATTGCTTGGCCCTCTAGGGTTCTACCTTTGGGAGTCTAAAGGTTTACTGGTTGATGGGTCATCAGCAGCCATTGGCTGGCCCTCCTGTGTCCTACCTTGGGGAGCCTATACGTCTGTCAGATGAGGAGTAACCACCAACCATTGCCTGTTTCTCCTGTGTCCTACCTTGTGAAGCTTATATGTCTATCGGATGAGGAGTCCCTCCGGGTCTTACCTTGGGGAGATTACAGGTCTACCGGCTGTGGATTCATCAGCAGCCATTGTCTGGTGTTCCTCGGCCTTACTTTGTGGACCCTAAAGGTAAACCGACTTAGAGGTCATGAGCAATCTTGGGTTGCCTATATATCTATGCGCTGATGAGTCACCACCAGCTATTCCCTGGCCCTCCTGGATCCTACCTTTGTATCTTATTGGTCTATTGGCTTAGGAGTCATCACCAACCATTGGCTGGCCCTCGCAGGTCCTACACTGGGTAGCCTATACGCCTATTCCCTGGAGAGTCACTACCAGACATTGTCTTGCCCTTCCGGGGACTACCTTAGAGAGCTTACAGGTCTACCGGCTGAAGAGTCACCACCAGCCATTGCCTGGCCCTTCCGTGTCCTACCGTAGGTAGCCTACAGGTGTACCGGCTGAGGAGTCATCAGCAAAGTAAAGCCAACAATCTTCCTGAATTATTCAAATTTTTAATCATACAAGTATTTGAAAACGTCTACTGATATTCATGAGGAGTCAGAAATTTTAAGTAGTTGGCGTCTGCTCTCAGATCACATTCTTCATTCCAATGGTTGTTATTTGTTCTTGGAATTTATTTAAGTCAAGAAAATGTCAAAGTTAATAGAGTCAGCATTGGGATTTACATGGTACCAGATGCATGTCTGTACCCTATACATTTGGACATCCCTCTTTTTTTTTTAATATCAAATCTATTTTAATCACCCTTGTCTTTAATATTATTACGGCTTCTTAATGTTAAGTCCACCTATTGATATTATTATTATTATTATTATTATTATTATTATCATTATTAGCTATACTACAACCCAAGTTGGAAAAGCAGAATTCTATAAGCCGAAGGGCTCCAACAAGGAAAATAGGTGTAAGCAGGTTAAGACATACTCGGGAACCGTTAATTCCTTTAATGTACATGAGTTGATTACAGATCAAGGGATGAGCGGGAACTGACTTGTGTCTTTTCCTGAACCCCGTGCAAAGAGATACACATAACAGGGAAAACATATCGTACATCAAATTGAACATTCCTACACCTCCCCTTTAAGATCAAAGCTCCCCATTCAAAGCAAACATAGTATATTTAAAACATAAGTATAGATTTCTCCTTTTAGTTGCAAAAATAATAAAACTGGTAAAGGTAGAAACATGTGAAGCAAAAGGAATTCATCTATAATAAAGATAGTCCTTCGGAAACAGCGTTGGAACATACATGAATGGTAAACATGACAAGAGGAACACTTATTAAACCCAAATAATCAGGATTAAAGTATATGCACAAAACTTGACATGTTTAGGGGATATTTATTAAACACAACTAAAATGAATTACTCTGTAATATAATCATCGTGCCATTGCGGAGGACGACGTACCCTAGTGCTACTTCTCTCCTGGGTGGGTACTGGGCCAGCCTCCCCAGAGGCGGTGGGATTAGGTTCTCCCTCAGGTGGTGTGGGTGGCAGGGATCTCAAATTCTTGCGATTTCTTGTTGAAATTCTTCCGCTCCCGTCTAACCTTATGCGATATCGGCGGTAGCTATTCTTTTCAATAACCACCCCGCTTCTATTCCACGCTCGTGTAGTCACATCCTGGATAGCTACCCTCTCACCTATTTGTATGGGGGAAAGATCCTTGGCTTTCTCGTTATACTTGGATGATATCCGTTGCTCAACAACGCTTCTTTCCCTATCTCTTGCGGACAAGGTTTCCGACCAATGCTCGGTGACGAAATGATAACTTTTTAACATTGGCACCGAATCTCGAAGTTGGCGACCCATGGCAAGCTGTGCAGGAGACTTATCTATACCACGTAAGGGTGTATTTCTATACTGCAATATCGCCTGAGCTACCTTGTCAATGTCTAGCCCTCCATCAGGTAGAGTATTGCTCATTAATGTTCGTTTGGCGGTGCGCACAGCAGTTTCTGCCCGCCCGTTGGACTGGGGGTAGTGAGCAGACGACACTCTAATAGATACCCCCCACTTACCGAAGAAATGTCTCATTTCCATGCTCGTTATATTCGTGCCCTCGTCCACTGATATTTCTTCAGGTGCTCCCCACTGCATAAAATATCTTCTAAAAACTGGGATCAATCTCGCGGATGTAGTTCCGTTAGCGAAGAAATAAATTTCCATCCATCCAGTCAGTCGATCGGCGTAGACCATATACTGCCTCCCTGCTACTTGAAATAAATCTGCAACAGTTCTCTGAAATGGATATTCGGGAGGGGGAGTGTATATAATACTTTCCCTTTGTTGCGAAGGTGCCGCAACGTTGCAATCATGACACAGTGCCCTATAATTTGCCAAGTCACCCTCAATCCCAGGCCAATAAACCGCCTGTCGTGCTCTTCTGATCATGGAGTCAGTTGATTGATGACCTGAATGTAAATTGGTTGCAATGCGTAAACGTAGTACCTCCGGAACTACCAGACGAACATGCCCCTCATCATATGCATATGTGACTAATCCTTCAATGACACTCAGTCTATCACGTACATTGAAAAAAGGTTTTAGGCAGGGCTCCACTTGAGACCTTGACGACGGCCAACCCCCTTCGCTGACACGTCGCTGCAATAGTAAATAATCAGGATCCTTCTCTGCTTCCCCCCTCATGGTAGCCCGGTCCATATTAATGACGTCATCCGCCAGCGATGACGTCATGGAGGCAATACAAACTTCGTTCATAAGTTCATCCTCTTCTTCGTCTTTGACGGTAGTTTCACTGCGAATATCTGGGTATCTTGATAACGTATCGGCTGCCGAATTCTTCTTCCCTGGCAAATATCTTATGGTAAAACTATATTACATAGTTTTCTCCTTCAATCTTAGTAGTCTCGGGTTTGCAATGTCTTTTAGGCTCCTATCGCCAAAGAGTTTTACCAAAGGTCTATGGTCCGTGATTAAAATGAAATTCGGGCATCCCAGTAAAAACAATCTCGATTTCCTAAGGCACCATACTACTGCAGCCGCTTCCCCCTCAATGACGGCATAGCCGGCCTCCGCCTCTGTCAGGTGCCTGCTACCACATAATGCCAGTTTCCATCCCCCCTTACAACAAAAAGGGGCCTTGAGATCCTCGCAATTGCAATATTGTTGCAATATAACAAATCCCATTCGATCTCTGCACCAATCGGTAACAACAGCAGTGTGCCTTGTCTTATCATAATATGTCAGTCCGTCGCCCAACATCTTGCAAATGCTGTCCCGGGCTGCAACAAAACTGTTTTGAAGGCGTTGGTCCCAATAAACTTTCCGATGGGGGATTTCTTGAGAAGATCCCTGAATGGTTCCATTACTGGTGCTACAGCCACGAAAGGTGCAATTTGGTTCACAAGTCCAAACCAAGATCTTATATTCGTGATAGTTGGGCTTGCAGGCATGGGGAAGTTCTTAATGGCACTCATACGCTCATTAGAAGGCCTATAATAATCCCAATCAAGTTCGTACCCCACAAACTCTACCTGTCTTTGACAAAATCGGAATTTATCCGGATTCAGCGTAATACCATTATCTCCACATAATTGCAAAAAATCATAAGTATGCCAAAAGGCTCCCTCAACACTGTCGTCATATAACAACACGTCATCTATGCACTTGTACTTTCTGTGTACATCAATAATGACGTCATCGAACCTTTTCGTGTATGCATCGGGGGCCGCGCAACGACCCATAGGTTTTCGACAATACTGGTATCTCCCCCATGGTGTAATAAACGTTGTCAACTGTTGGCTCTCCTCATCTAATGGCACCTGGTGGAATCCGGCATAGGCATCAACTAGAGTCTTATATGTACGAACTGGCACACCCGAGACCATGTCAAAAGGACCACATGTGTGTTGCGTTTCTCGTTTGCAGTTCTTATTAAGCTCTTGATAGTCCACGGTCCTCCGTGGTTTACCATTTTTCTTTGCTACTACTACCATCCTCGCACACCAGTCTGTAGCTGTACCAGCAGGGACCTCCCTAATTACTCCTAATTTGACATCTTCGTCGAGCTGAGCCTTAACATCGGCCTCCCAATGCTTAGGAACTGGTATAGGTGTATGACACGCATAGGGGATGGCACCTTCCCTCAGGTGAATGTGGTGAGGGGCTCCTTTCATCATCGGCAGAGGGTTTCTTGAAACGTTGAACGTAGTCTTCGCAAAACGTTGCAGTAGCCAGTCCCTCAGCCTAGGGACATTCTCCTCCGTGGCAGCGTATGGCATCTCGCGCTGACGACCACCACCCCCTACCCGTGTGCGAACGTTTTCTTCAGGCGTTTGGCAGGGGGTTAGTCGATGCAGAGGGTTTCCGAGTGACGTCATTCACGGTAGCGACAGTATGATTGGGAAACTTTGTATGCACTAGACCTAGTGATTTACACACTCCTAAAGACATATAAAAACGGGTAGCACCCTGCACAACGATAACACTAGTGCTCACTGATTTATCACCCAATTCTATTAGCAAATCAACAGACCCATATATTCTCAATGACTTCTCCCCTGCGTGATTTACAATGACATTACACCGAGAGAGATTAGGTACCTTCAAACACAATTTTGGTAACAAATCTACCCCTACTATACACACTTCTGCCCCTGTGTCTGGAACAGCCTCAACGACGACACACTCACATGAGAACTCATGCTTAACCTTTATTTTCACCATCGGCAGTTTCCCCACTGCCGCACATAGGCCTACCTGGCGATTGTCCACAGGTGGATAGGCAACAGTGCATGACGTAACAGACGCGTCCACAATAGGCGCCGTTTTGGTGGGCTGTTGCCTCCCTTGACGACAGAATTTAGCAAAGTGCCCCACAATACCACACTGAAAACAGTTAACATTATCAGCAGGACATTTTCCCTGCCAATGAGAACGGCCACCACACTTTTTACACCTGGTATCTGACTTACTGCTACCAGTAGGTTTCGAGCAACTACGGCCACGGCCGTGTCCCTTGTCACTATTATTAGACCTATAGCTAGCAATAATTTTACTTTCACCTTCTAACCCACTTTCAACTAGGCCTAAGCCTATCTCATCCCCTTTTACCAAACTAGCTACGTTTACCCTTCCACGAGCGCTAATACTATCTTTTTCTGCGGATTCTTAAATTTCACATTTACGTAACAATTTCTGCACAGTATTGAAAACCTCATGATCCTGTAGGATCTCTTGCTTAAACCACTTGTTATCCGCTGAACTAACACAAAATCATTCAGATCAGCTCGACAATAGGGACACTTAAACCCACAATCTAAGGCCAATTGTTGGCACCTATGCACAAAAGATTTCGCTGTTTCTTGATCGCCTTGTTGCGCTGAGAAAAACTTGTCACATGCCACTGCCTTATTCACAGACTTCGTCGTGATCTCCTCCAGTCTGTCAAATGCCTCAGAGGCCTTTAATGAGTTCCACTGAACCTCTGAGTGCGTTGCATCTATAGCCATCCTTAACTTCTCATCGCAGTTTAACCGGATACTGATAAGTGCATTCTCTCCTGAGACGTTTCCTAAGGCCAGCCAATCACTCATAGAGCGACACCATTCTCGAAAACTGCTTTGTGTCATCCCATAGCTACACTTTTTAGGGCACATCGCCCTAACACCTGCCGAGGCTGAACCATGTGGTCTTCCTTGTGCCATAAGGCCAACCAAAGCCTGTAACAAGTCCTGTCCCTCGTGGCGCCGGCGTGCCGGTGTTGCATTCCTGCTTGCAGTGCCCCTGGGGGAACGTCTTGCTGTGCCCCTGGGTGTGTTGTGATGGCCTCGTCTCAGCATCTTGTAGGTCCTGCTTTGGAACGAGACTCACTGCGCCATGTAAGCAGGTTAAGACATACTCGGGAACAGTTGATTCCTTTAATGTACAAGAGTTGATTACAGATCAAGGGATGATCGGGAACCGACTTGTGTCTTTTCCTGAACCCCGTGCAAAGAGATACACATAACAGGGAAAATATATCGTACATCAAATTGAACATTCCTATAATAGGTCAGTGAGGAAAGGAAACCAGAAAATAAATAAGATACAAGAGAAGTAACTAACATTTAGTATAGAATATTTTAAGGATAGTAACAACATTAAAATATATATTTCATATACTAACAATAAAAATAGAAATGAAAAAAAACTGGAGGAAGAGAAATAAGATAATAGTTTGACCAAATTTACCCTCAAGCAAGAGAATTCTGTAACGTCTTCCATCAGGCATACTGATTTTGCTGATGTGGCACAATTCTTGGTGTCCAAAATTAAAATGAACTATTTCTCAGCTTTTATTAATATCATGGCCGATGTGGTAACGTCCCTGACTGGTGAACGCCAGACTGGGGTTTGAGTTCCGTTCAAAGTCGTAGGTTTCTATGGCCTCTGCAACCTCACCGTCATTTTGAGCTAAGGATGGGTTGTTTAGGGTCATCAGCAACCACTTCCTGGTTCTCCTTGTTCTTGCCTTGAGCGCTGATCTTAACTAAATCTTACTCACTTTGTATTTCATAATAAGTTGTGGAAGATGATATTCCTAAAGGCATTAACTCATAAATTTTGTAAGATAACTTCAAAAACGAAAAAAGAGAGAAACAAAAATTTCGTAGTAGTTAAAAATATAGTCATCCTTAGATATAATTTTCTTAAAATTCAAAGTTGTAATGTTTTCTTTTCCTTGAGGCCTACGATCTAGGGGTGGCTTTCTTATACATTTCTATCGTATATATTCCTCAAACATCAAATTATATTCATACGAGTATCTTCTGAACTTCTAATAAAATTCAAATGATATATTGGAAGAATTTTTGAATATATCTTAAGCAAAATAATATAATTTTAGCTGATGAACGCAGACTATGGTGGAGGTCTCTGATTGGTTGAAGTAATTCTTTAACCAAAGGGACAACTTTTTGGGAATTTGTCCCCAAATCTGGGAATATTTAGTTTTTGGTACATCAAATGTGGGTATTTTCATATGTATGGTAACTGGAGAACATCGAAATATTCTTGAATAATTCAGTCTTCCGTAAGAATTATAATGACTGAGGATGACTTAAAAACGTTTTACTGTTTTCCTTTGGTATGACCTTCATTATAATTATAATTTTATTTATATATCTTTCAGAGCACAAACTGAAATCAGAACATGATTTCATCATTAAAAAACTAAAGTTTGCTGTTTGTGGTTTCACGAGTATCGTAATTAAAAGTAAATGCAGAATATATCATAATCATAAAAGATACGCGAGTGCATAGTACAGTATTTTGTAGGCTACAGATTCAATGTTGTTGGTGACTACCTGGAGAAAATAATTCTGTTCTGGAGAATTTTTAGGGACCGTCTAGGGAAGTCCCTGACAGTGTAGACAGTAGAAGAAGATGCATTTCTGTCCCAGCCACAGAGAGAGGAAGAAGTAATTAAGTCTTGCCTTTTAACTTATGATTCTTTTGTGAACAAGAAGGCTTTAATGGGTAAGGAGGGACACACTTTACAAGGTTTTATTGATTCTATTATGTTCTTTTTGTTGTTTTATTACTCAAAATACTGGACATTCGAAAATCTTGTAGGCGCTGTAGGTTTCCATAATAGATAGTAAATCTTTGAATTTGTTTAAGGTTCTTTTATTGGTGATGAATTTTAATGAAGTACATCTCCTGAAATGCTCTTTTTAGCGTGCGGTGGATATTCCCATAATCAATGAAAGGTTACTAAATAAGATTGTTTCCAGATGTGGCTTTAATTTTTCAATTAACAATAGGATGGTGCATAATTGTAGTTGTATGGTTTGAGTTCCAATTGGGCACACTGTAATCACCTATCATCGTATTTGTTACTATGAGAATGAATTGAGACAAGTCTAATGCCTATAGCCAGCCATATAGGCCTACACTTTATACTCCGAATCAAATGTCGATATCTACTTTCTTTGGATATTTGGTTCCCGTGATTGAAATAGAGGGTTGTATCATCGTACAGTCAGTTCTATGTTTTATTTAATAAAATACAGAGCTGTATATCATCACAAACTTTTATTTAATCTGGTATGAAATCTTATTAGAGGTATTTTTTCACATTTTTAAATCTGTGAATATGATGATGTACACTATAGGAAAAACTGTGTAATTTGTGAAAATTATTTCCATTACAAAATTCTAATTAGGAACCGAGAGTTTCAGGTGATGTGTGTTGGAAAGTTATTCGTTAGTTAACCATAAATATATTTCAGTGAACAAAACATTCACACAAACACTATGTTTTACTAATAAAAAAAAGAAATATTTTTTTATAACTCGATATATACATATTGTATGAATACCTACATATCGTTTGTTTTAATACAAATACATTCAATCGTTGAGACAAATATATAAAATTAATTTGCTTTAGGAAAACAACCATTGTCTCACTTCCATTAGTTTCATAAAATCCTTGGCCAGCCACGCCCATCAATTACGCTATCTCTCTCTCTCTCTCTCTCTCTCTCTCTCTCTCTCTCTCTCTCTCTCTCTCTCTCTCTCTCTCTCTCTCTCTCTCTCTCTCTCTCTCTTATGTTAAATGATATAACCTCAAATAGCATTCGCTTCCAAAACCCCAAATGAAACTCTCTTCCAAGACAGTCGCCCCAACAACCCAGATGCTAACGTCCTTCATGAACAGTCTCCTCGACACCGTAAATAATATAATCTCCTAAGCAATTTACACCCAAAACCCCAGATGAAACTCCCTCACAGGACAGTCGCCCCAACAACCCAGATGCTAATGTCCTCCATGAACAGTCTCCCCGACGCCGTAAATGATGTAACCTCAAATAGCTTTCACTTCCAAAATCCCAGATGAAACTTCTTTCCAGGACAGTCGCCCCAACAACCCAGATGCTAACGTCCTCAATGGACAGTCTCTCGACACCCTAAATAATAACCCCTCCCACAATATTCACTTCCAAACCCAAGATGAAACTCCCTCCCAGGACGGTCGCTCCAACAACCCACATGCTAATGTCCCCCATTAACAGTCTCGTCGATACCCTAAACATTAACCCCTTCCTTATCATTCATTTCTAAAACCCCAGATGATACTTCCTCCTAGGACAGTCACCCCAACAACCCTGATGTTAATGTCCTCAATGGACAGTCTCCTCGACAACCTAAATAATGAACCCTCCCTTAACATTCACTTCCAAAACCTCAGATGAAACTCCCTCCCAGGACAGTCGCTCCAACAACCCAGATGCTAATGTCCTTAATGAACAGTCTCCTTGACACCATATATAATATACCCTCCCTTAACATTCACTCGCAAAACACCAGATAGAAGACCCTCCCTGGACAGTTGCTCCAAACAACCGAGGTGCTAAGTTCCTCCATGGAGAGTCTCCTCGACACCCTGAATAATAAACCCTCCCTTAACATTCACCCCCAAAAACTCCAGATGAAAGGCTCCACCTGGACAGTCACTCCCAACAAACCAGATACTAATGTCCTCCATGGAGAGTCTCCTCGACACCCTGAATAATAAAGCCTCCCTTAACATTCACCCCCAAAAGCTCCAGATGAAAGGCTCCACCTGGACAGTCACTCCCAACAAACCAGATACTAATGTCCTCCATGGAGAGTCTCCTTCACACCGTAAATGATAAAACCTCCCATAGCTTTCACTCCCAAAATCCCAGATGAAAGGCCCGGCCTGGACAATCACTCCCAACAACCCAGATGCTAATGTACTCAATGGAGAGTCTCTTTGGCTCTGAAAATGATAAATATCCTATAGCATTCACTCACAAAACCCCAGATAAAAGGCCTAACTGAAGAGTCGCTCCCAACATTAATCCTTTCTCCTTCCAATGATATTTTATCTTCCATTGCATCTCCATTCTCATCATCTCTGTCTTTCTTCTATTTATCTTTAGCCCCACCTCATGTGATATTTCATGCATTCTGGTAAGCAAGAATTGCAAATCCTGTGATGTTCTGCTAAGAAGGACAGCATCATCAGCATACTCTAGGTCTGCTAAATTCCTATCACCAATCCAGTTCAATCCTTCTCTACCATCTCTGACTGTTTTATACAATACAAAATCCATGAGTAGGAAAAATAACATAGGTGACCACACATTCCCTTGGAGTACTCTGATGTTCACTGGAAATTCATTTGATAAGACCGCATTAACATTAACTTTGTACTTGCTATGCTCATGTACGGACTTAATCAAATTTACATAATTAAGAGGAATCCCATAATAATGCAGGACTCTCCACAAAATTGGTCGTTGCACACTATCAAAGGCTTTATCATAGTTCATAAATGCCATCAAAAGGGGATTTCTACATTCTACGCATTGCTGTACAAAATATCTCAAAATGAGAATTTGGTCTGTGCTACTTTTACATCTTATTGTGATGAGCTCTTCATGCGCATAAATATAGCTTTGTGTGCAATGCTGCCATCTTCTCACTGCTTCAACAATAGTTACTGATGTTCCTTGGAGTTGCTTGCTGACTTTCCTGTGTCTTTTAGTTAGGCAAAATGTCCATAAAAGGCAGAATTTATGGCAGAATTATTGTTCAGATATGAAATCCAGTCCATTGAATTGGCCTCTGCCATGCACTTTTTTTTTACCCCCGATGTGTAAATCTACCAATGGGTGATAACCCTTTTTTTAGAACATTGTCAGTTTCCTTTACCTCTGCCATTCATGAGTTTCCTTTAAATGCCAAAAAAGAAAATACTTTTTTTTCATAATTTTAGCATCGTATTAGGCATGTAAATATAGATAAATACACCTAATCTCTCAGGAAAAGTAGAGGGCTACACTCTCTCTCTCTCTCTCTCTCTCTCTCTCTCTCTCTCTCTCTCTCTCTCTCTCTCTCTCTCCTCTCTCTCTCTCTCTCTCTCTCTCTCTCTCTCTCTCTCGTAAATATTCTACAGTATTTTATGAAGACATTTGAATACTTAGTAAAGAGCAAAAGACATCCAGTTAGGAGAATAAGAAATGAAATATATAATAAAACACAAGAAATGATGTTTTTGCTGCTGTCTCCGGAAAAAATATACCTAATATGAAAACTACTCCCATGAGTAGATATACATTATTAGCATTTCAGAGTATTAGAAGTAAAGAAGGATTGATTCTATCATTCAAAAATTCTTAACGTTTCTGAAATTGTGCTAAATTTTGTGTCAGGAAGGAAATAATAGAACTTTTTTTTATCAATTACTGAAGGATTTAGGACCTGATAGACAGGCGACCCATCATCACTGCTACGATTTTCTAAGGTTTGATGAATTACCGGTAGGAATTGGCTGCATATGATATATTCTATTTTAATACATTCTCATATAAGGCCTATTATATGTTCGAGGTATTAGGGTTAGCGTGAAACCAAAGTTATCGTCAATACTAACTTTATTAAGTAGAATATAACTTACAAAAGCAAATGCCCACTGGCGAACCTCGGGTCGGCAGAACACAAAACAAGGAAGACATAACGGATTTTTACATAGGAAAAATCTATTTTTGGGTGAGATAACCATGTCGTCCTGATGGAAGTTCCTTCTGGCAGCTTCTTACTGTGTAATATATCTGCGAGTGATATTACAAGAGAATTACGGTCAGGTATCACATGGTTCAATTCCCCCGGAACGACTATCCTAAGATATCGTGTATAATCAGGGACGTATCCATAGATCAAAATAAGGAATAAAACTCTGTTATTTTCAATAGTTAAATCATGATAATAAATCAATATATGACACTTCCTTTTCCCTAAGATTAAGATATCCTATGTAATTAAAGATTCAGTTTAGTAGGTGGTTTAACCACTCTACCCGATCTACGTAGTGGTACTGGTTCAGGCAATGACACGTTACTAGGAATTGACTTTACTGCAATAGCAGGCTCAACACAAATTTCAGTCACTAAAGTTGTTACCATTGTCACTGCTTAATCCAGTATCAGAAATTCTAACAATTGACAGGAGACAAAATATGTTTAGATAATTGACTATTTGCTGAGTTACGAATAGGAAGAATACAGTCATTAGAATCTGGGCATTATTTGATCAACATGGCGGTTCCATACCAGAGTACCAGAATTCTTCAACTGCACTTCATTATTTCTGACACCAAGCATTTCAATAATTTTACCTGGCAGCCAAGTGTTCCTAGCACCAATTTTTTATTTTTACAAATACCGCATCATCAACAACATATTTAGACTATACAAATTCGCAATCATTCTTCAATTCTTTCTCTTTCATATTCTGGGGTTTAATCCACTCCATTAAACTACAAAAATTGCGATTCAACATCATATCAGATGGGGATTTCCCAGTGGAAGAATGCCCGATCTTATTATAATTTTACAAAATTCCCTTCAGTGAATTTAACAAGACCATCTTTAAAAGTCTTAACTTCTCTCTCTGTAAGCCCATTTGATGATGGATTGTACGGAGCAGGCGTGGCATGCTTAATGTAATTTTTCCGCAAGAAAGTCTCCACCTTATCAGAAACAAAATATTTAGCATTATCAGAAACAACTACATGGGTTATCCAATGTTGCAAAAACTATTTCTCAATTTCTCAATAGTTACAATTGATGTAGTTAATTTAGTTACATGAATATCCAAAAATTTAATGTAAGAATCAATGACTTTAAAAAAATAGTTTCCATCTATAGGACCAGCATAGTCTATATATACTCTATCCCATGGTTTACCAGTTTTTGGCCACGACAATACAGAATATTTAGGAGTTTGATAGATTTTAAAGCATGCATTACATAATTTTGTCATTTCCCTAATGCCTTGGTCTATTTTTGGCAACCATACCCAATTGCGTGCTTCAGCTTTCGTTACAGAATATTTAGGAGTTAAATAGATTTTAAAGCATACATTACATAATTTTGTCATTTCCCTAATGCCTTGATCTATTTTTGGCAACCATACCCAATTGCGTGCTTCAGCTTTCGTTACTCTAATACTATTATGACCAACATGTAATTGATCCAACACTACATTTTCCATATCAGATGTAATAATCATATGGTTTCTATACAAAAGTACATCATCATAAAGGCTTAAATTGTCTTTCACTTTAGAAAAATCAGAAATTGAAGGATCATGAGTCCAGCCAATTTTCACACATCTTATTACTTTCTTAAGCACAAGATCACATTCAGACAAAGATTTAATTGGTTCTAAAGATAAATTTTTATCATCCAAAGTTTGAATCATATGTACATATTCAGTGGGGGTAGTTGAATCCAAATCTGAATCAGAAAGGGGTAATTGACTAAAAACATCTGCGACAACATTATCCTTGCCAGCTTTAAAACTTAAATCGTAATCAAATTGAGAAAGCAGCCAGGCCCGACGTTGTACCCTAGCATTAGCAGTCATAGGTACCAACTTGGTTCTTCCAAATAAACCAAGTAATGGTTTGTTGTCAGTTCTGATTACGAATTTGCAACCCAACAAAAAATATTTAAACTTGCATACAGCATAAACCAAAGCTAGAGCTTCCTTGTCCAACTACGAGTATTTCAATTCAGCAGCTTTCAAAATAAACTGGTTTTTCAATAACATTGAATTTATGCATCAGAACACATTCCACACCCACTGGAGACGCATCCACTTCTATTACTACTGGACTATCCCAATAAAAACATCAAGATAATTAGACCTGGATAACTTCACTTTCACCGTACTGAATGCATCAGCCTCACTATCAGCCCATGCATATTCAGCATTTTTCTTCAAAAGATCATATAGAGGAGAAAATATACTAGAGAAATTAGGAACAAATCTCGAATAATAAGTAACCATTCCCAAAAAGGATTTCACTTCAGAAATAGACTTTGGAGAAGGGGCTTCTAGAATTGCAGCTATGTTCTATGTTGATGATCTAATTCCATCTCCTGAAATGTCATAGCCTAAGTATTCTAAATTACTGATATTTAAAACAGTTTTACTTTTACTAATGGCAACATTATGTTTCTGAAGCTCTCTCAAAACTCTGCTTGCTCTCTCGTCATGTTTTTTTTGTATCTCTCCCTCAACAAAAATGTCCTCTAGAAAAGCAATAACACCATCAATATTTGTTAAAATTTGAAAGATAGCAGGTGATGAAGAAACACAAAGGGGGAGTCTCCTATACTTAAATAATCCCTTGGGCATGTTTATTACAGGCAACTTTTGACTATCAGCATCTCCAGGTAACTGTAGGTAGGTATCGTTAAAATAAATTTTTAAAAGATTGTACTCTTACCCACTATAGCAAATATTTCCTCAAATCTCGGTAAAGGATAATTCTCAAAAGCAATATCTATATAATATTTGAAATTACCACAAATTCGCATAGACTGTTTATCCCTTTTCAAACCAGGCACGATAGGAGCTGCCCAATCACTAAATTTAACAGGTGCTATCACATCATCCTCCACAAGCTTATCTAATGCATTTTCAACTAGCTTTACATATTCACTAGCAACAGGACTTGATTTATGGAATTTATTAAGTGCACTACTTTTCAGGAAGATTTTAGCTACTACACTAGTAACAGGCCTGTGAGGATCAGTGTTGAACTGCTCTAACTGGGAATTAGCATCCAAAATGGCATCCCAATAAATGACTGGGTTTGATGCCAGGAGCTAACGGAAATTAACGTCCTCTTATATCGGGAGCGATTATGCTACCTTAGAATATTTCCCTTACGGGCTGCCAACACAAGAGCCCGTGTCTTGCATAAGGCAAGGCTTTCTTGAATGAACGAACAAACGAAACCTAGAGTGAACCACAATATCTTTTGGTTGTTCAAGACTCAAGAATTACCACTATTATTCCTAAGCTTCTGGTAGACGAAAAAACTATTTGATGTGGTAAAGTCCCTGAATGGTGAACGCCAGATTGAGGTTCGAGTCTAGCTCAAACTCATTAGTTTCTTCGGTCACGGAATAATAATAATAATAATAATAATAATAATAATAATAATAATAATAATAATAATAATAATAATCTTCATCATCATCATACCCAATAAAGTAACGTTCCCTGTTTAAAATTTTCTGGAAGAAATGATAAGATTATTTATAAAGATTCCTGGAGACTCAAAAGATTACGAGTAACCAAACCTTATCATAAAACATATTCATTCTTTTTTCGTGACTCAAGACGGAAGAACTTATCAAAAGTGGAATGGTTTGAGCCATAAATTGATTTCATTTTTGATTAAGTCATTCATTAACAACCATCTATCTTTCTATATAATTTCTATCATGAGGCACAAACCAAAACCTTTCTATAAATAGTAAATGCAGAAAAAAAGTTGTACTAAGCGCTGGTTTAAAAAACAGTTTTTTTTTTTTTTTTTTACCTCTGACTTTTGTCTTCTACCTTTTTTTTTTGTTTTGTCTTGTAGAGAGACATAGTAAGATAGAGTGAAATCTCACGTGCTGTAGGAGAGGACTCATAAATGAGAAAACTAATGTCATTATCATGATAGTTATGACAAATAACAAAACTATGATGAGAGCAGATGGGATCCTGGAATGTATTTTATTTTTTCTACTTTTTTCTGTCTTTTTCGGTTTGTGTCGCAAAATAAGAAGCAATTTCATCCAAACAAGTACTATTCGTTTTAGATCATTATTTACCAGAGAGAAGAAGTAAACAAAAGTTCCTCCTCTCTTGCAAATAACATATTATTTTTGGCAATGTAGTTCCTAACCCTTGATGAAGACTTCCTTACTCACTTACTTCTTTTGGGTTTAAATCAATCCCTCCACTGAAGTCGAGTGAACTACTTCTCGGGCGGGTCCATATTAATCATCTAACGAAACATTTTCATTATAACTTATACAATTCTTTGATTGTAGCATCTTGCAAATCATATGATCTTGTGAAAAGTAATATCTTTAGTTTCTTCTTAAATTCAATTACTCCCTTTAGGTCCTTCATTTCAGTTGGCAGTTTATTATAATGTCTAGGCGCACAGTAGCTAAAAGCCCTTTCACCAAATTTACTATTTGTTCTTGGTTCAGATAGCCTATGTTTGTCACTCATGTGTCTTATGTTAACATTGGTTTCTAGTTCTAGTTTGTTCAGGCATTCTTTTAAATATTTTGGTTCATTTTTGTTTAGTATCTTAAACGTTAGTAAGAGTAGCTTGTATTCAATTCTCGCTTTTACCGGCAGCCAGTGTAATCTAATTAGTGGAGGGGTAACTTTCCCTATTGTGTATTCCTTTTATTAATCTAGCGGCTCTGTTTTTTACTCTCTGAATTCTCTTCAGCTGATAATTTGGTAAGCCATAGAATAGTGAGTTGCAGTAATCAATTCTTGAAAATATGTGGTGATTAATGAGTATGGCCATAGATTTTTCATTTAAGTATTTACTAATAAATGCTATGTTTCTAATATGATAGTTACAATTTCTTACCATATTATTTATATGTGCATTCATTGTCAGTCTATCATCCATGATTACTCCAAGATTTCTTTAGGTCGATGATCGATTGACCTATATCAATTCTTTGGAAGCATTCAATTCTTTTTATATTGTTTTCATTTCCAAAAATAATACATTCACTTTTATCTGCATTGGGCTTGAGCTTTTTTGTTAACATCCAAGCCTTAATGTCATTCATTATTTCATGTATCTTTCTTTTAGCTTCATCAACTGATTCTATTGGGAAATAGAATTGTGTATCATCAGTGTATATTTTAAATTTAACTTTGTGAGTTTCAAGTATATTTGCCAGTTCAATCGTGTAAATTTCAAACAGGAGAGGACCTAGTACACTGCCTTGAGGCACCCCTTTGGTTAGTTTTCTTGTCTCAGATTCAACATTTGACATTACTACTTTAACTTTGCGGTTTTCAAGATAACTTACAAACCAGTCATATGCTCGTTCTACGATGCCCACAGCTTTAAGGTCTTCCATCAGATATGTATGTTCTACAGTATCAAATGCTGCACTTAGATCAAGCATCACAAGAATGCAACACTTGCCATTTGTTATAATTTCTGTTATGTCATTTTTAATCGCTACCACTGTTGTTTCTGTGGAGTAATTTTCTCTGTATGCAGATTGATCATCAGGTATGGCATTAGATTTTTTCAGATGTTTCCAGGTTTGTTCGTGTACAGCAGTTTCAATAATTTTCGAAAAATATGACAGATTTGATATTGGCCTATATGAACTTAAATTGTCTGCATCACCTTTTCCATTATAGACAGGCTTGATACACGTAACTTTTTCACAATCAGGGAAAACTGCCTGTGTTAGACTCATATTTACCATGTTTCGGTAGGTCTCTTGTAGTCTGGTGAAATTTTCTGCATCTTTTACATCGGTAATTGGAAATGGGTCATTTCCAAAGTAGTGTTTTTTTTACTTTCTTTATTATTCTCATATAATCACTCTGTGCTTAACTCTTTGAATACCCTTAGCTTACTTACACCTGTTGCTGATGTATTCCTTCGTTCTGTTGTGCCAATGTTGTGAAAACTGGAGCAGATTTGATTTATTTTTTCTTCAAAATAATCAATAAAATCATTTGCTAGGCATTTAGGATCATTAGTTATGTCAGGCAATACTATTTCTGTCTTTAAAACTAATAGTTTCTTTAGGTTCTTATGTATTTTCCGTGGGTCATTTTCATTGCACATTTTTTTTAGAATAGGCCTTTTTCTAACTAAGATAAGGTAATTGTAGCGATTTCTAGCTGCATTGTAATGTTGCAAGTATTCATTATTTTTATTTCTTTTCCATTTATCCTACATTTTTCTTTTTCTCTTTTTCTCTTCATGTAATTCATTATCAAACCAGTTCGATTTTTCTTTAATTGTGATTATTTTTGTTATTTCCGGGCACCTATTATTATAATTAGTTGCAAGTATAGTTTTACTTCTATCAGTATTGCAGTTTATACAGGATTGTCTCTCTACGAGGGTGTTATTCTCTTCACAGTTACAGACTGGTGTTGTCCCTTTTATATCCTTTAGGCTTTGTTCAATGAACTCTTTTGGATCAAAGTTAGTCTTAATTCTGTATGTGATTTCCTTCTGTATTGCATTATTTTTTCTAACATCTATTTCAAAAGACATTAACTTATGCATTGGGGATATAGAGCAGTCAGGTTCAATCTCCATATTTAGTATGTTGTTGTTTTTGTTTACTATAACTAGATATAGTACATGATTAGACTGAGCTGTTGGTTCAGACACTATGTTTTCAAGGTCGTGGTTGTCAATCAATTCTCTAAATTTATTGACATATGGGTCTACTCTGTTATCAAGATGTAGGTTGAAATCACCACATATAGCTATATTTCGATTATCGTTCAATGTATCTAGTAAGTTATTAAATTCATCTAAGAACATTCTTTTGTTTTTACTCGGTGGTCTATAGAGTAAAACTATTTGTAGATTTACATTTCGAGATAAAATTTTAATATTCATATATTCAAATGAATTAACTATGAGATGATTTCTTACTGTAACTTTATATGATTTCTTAATTAAGATTCCAATGCCACCACCTCTTTTGTCTTCTCTTGGTTCATGATAAAAGTTATAAGATTTAGGTGTCATTTCATTTATTTTCGATCTGTCACTCACATTACCACTCAACCAAGTTTCAGTTAATAAGCAAATATCCACATCTTGATCACTTACGACTTCCTTAATGATATGAGTTTTATTGTCAATGAATTGTATATTTATTAGATTACATGATATTTTCTTAATCAAAGCCATGGACAGTATTGTTTCTGACTCTTGTTATTTCTTGTTTAT
This sequence comes from Palaemon carinicauda, assembly GCF_036898095.1. Taxonomy (NCBI): domain Eukaryota; kingdom Metazoa; phylum Arthropoda; class Malacostraca; order Decapoda; family Palaemonidae; genus Palaemon; species Palaemon carinicauda. The sequence goes on from NC_090750.1 coordinate 2,354,752, forward strand.
AAACTTCACAGTTTACTCTATCATAGGATTTATGTTTTGTGTCATCATAGTTCTTTCTCACACAATTTATACATTTAACTTCAACAACACTGCAATGACCCGCTGTGTCCTTCCATGCAAGTGGCATTTTTAGATTTCTTTCAGAAGCAGGTCTTCTGAAAAATATTTAACTTTTATGACATTCAATTTTTAAGATTTTAACTGAATACTCTTTAATTTTTTATTTTATTTCATTTTTTATTTTTGTATACATAAATTAAATGTTACCGGCGTCAATGACCTTAGATGTCAGGATGCCTGAAAACTTTAAATCATTCATTCATTCTCCCGCGCACTTGGGGCACGACTGTTTATTCTTGCAATTTGCTGCACTACGCCCAAATTCCTGGCATTTGTAACATTGGTAGGGCATGTAATGGTCGTAAACATTACATATTCTATATGTAGTACTAAGTTTATCTCCATTTGCATAGATTGCTTTACGTATCTTAGGTGTACATTTTATAATATAGTGTTTATGTTTATCCATTCTTGAATTCTCTTGCATTATGATAGTCAGATCATCATTTTCTACAATGTGTCTTTTTAGCCACTGGTTCTTAAGCTTTAGACTTTGAATAATATCATCATCATCTTTTGGTACATTTGTAAGTTTTATCTTCGGTTTAAGTTTTCCTTTTTCAGTAACAGTGATCTTGTTTACATTACCTTGTTCCAATTCTGATTTTGCCTGCTCCAGGTTCTGTTTATCTGCAAATTTTATGATCAGGTGGCCATCTTTTGTTTCACCAGTGCTTTCAACTTGGGCTTTTAAATTGGTCATAATTGTTTTCTTATTATTAACTGCTGAAACCTCATCCGTTGATTTTACAATCAATGTTTTCTTTGATTTCAGCTTTTCAGCATATGTACCAGTTAGATGCTTCCTATCTATGTCATCTTCATTCCTTTTCTTTTCATTTTTTAATTCTTTCATTTCATTTCTTAATTCTTGCATCTCATCTCTTGTTGCTTGCACTTTATTTCTCATTTCTGTCATGCTATCCTTCATTTCTTCTATTTTATTTATCAAGACCTGAACCAAATGATGGGACATTACGACTTCTTCATCCAATAATTGTCTTTGTATGTTTGCTGCATCCTCATTGAACTTATCAGTGCAATTCCTACACATGTAATAAATATGTTCATTACACAATAGCCTTCTGTGGGCTGGTGATAAATTTTCTATTAATCCAGAACATGCGTTTTCCAAATGATACTCTTTTTGACATCTATCACAACAAATTCCGTCATTAGCAACGACAGTCTTGCAGTGCTCACATAATTCAGTGTCATCAGATTCCACGGTGTTCAACGATCCATTAGCTGATTCATAATTTCTTCCACAGGCACCTTCCTCCATATTGTCACTATCATAATTATCTGTAGAAATTCATTTGTTTCTTCTTCAACTGATTTTCCTGTTTCAGTCTTTTCATGAGGTTTCCTTCTAATTTTCTTAATGGCTCCTAACATTTTTGTAGTTTACACCATATTTAGGTCCAAATAAGTCGGGAAAACCATAATTGGTAACTCTTACCTGTGTCCTAGTTGTAATCAACTAGTAATTTGTAATTTTGCACTATTTAATATTCCAATGACTTTGATTCCAATTTATATAACTTAATGATGTTGGAAATTTTTAGCTTAACGATTTTCACTTTTAACTTGCCACTATTGTTGTTAAATTTCAACAGAGCACTTCCTCACCACGTCCTCACTCACTCACTGGTTTCTGATGAGTTGATTCTGAAAACATCTAAAATCTTTTAAATTTTTAATGCAGCATGCATTATGTCGAAATTTATATGGAAATTTCATATTCAGTATTTATAAAAGCGACCACTATTCTAAGGATGAATATAGTAAAAGATTGTATTGCTGGAAATTATAGCGATTATTGAAAGTGATAAAGCAAGACTGGTAACTTAACACACAAATGATACGTTAATATAATCATTCAAATCCCTAGATTTTACTTAATCGACAATTTTTTTTTTTTTTTTTTTTTTTTTTTTTTTTTTTTTTTTTTTTTTTTTTTTTTTTTTTTTTTTTTTTGTGGAATAACGGGATATTCTTTCACATAGTACAATGTCTCCTGGATACCAATTGAATTCATCACATATACAAAAGAGGTTAGAAGGTAACAACAGGAATTAGAGTCATCTTTTTCCATGAATAATATTATTGGCACACTCTTATAAATGTAACCTAATTTGTCAATGGATAAAATAAATCAAGATTTTAAACATGTATGTCATTGAAATATATACATAAAAAAGCACGGTTTTCCTATCCACAATGCCCAGCCATGCTTATTTATTGTAATTAAAATCTTCGTGCATATTGGTGTGGGGGTGGGGGGGGGGGTGTTGCCTGTGAGGAAATGTTGAAATGCTCAATATTTTAGGAGGAGCTGGGAAAGACAAACACATAAGCGCACACCCATACACACACAGGTGATTTGCAGTATTAGTAAACGCTATAAATGCATAAAAACCACTACGTATCCAGTTGGAAAATTAAATCTTTCATGATACTGACGTGAAATCAAAATAACAAAATAACCTGTAAATTTATGGAATCTACCTAAAATTGTCTTTGTTCCTGTGTGACTCGCTTTGCTATGAAATAAACATTAGCTCCTCTTTACTCTGGCAAGAGGTAGCGCTATCTACGTGGATGTACTGTGCACGCAAACTATCTTTGTCATTATTACGGTAAAATCTATAACATTCATTAAGTGAAAGGAATTAAATTACATTAGCTTTCGAAATCGACCAAACTCTAGTTTGGGCGTCATCTTGCTGTGTTTTTTAGTCATAATGGCATTGAAGCTGATCAAGTGGCATAGAATTGTTTTAAAACAATATCCAGAAACTTGTGTATGAATACTTGGAAACACTTCATTGGTTAAAAAGACAGCTAAGGATTATGTCATAAGAAGAAGAAGAAGAAGAAGAAGAAGAAGAAGAAGAAGAAAACAACATCAGCAGAATAGCTGCTCAAAGCGATGAAAACAACGCATGCCCAGTAACCAGTAGCCTTAAGAACCATACAACGGACATCGACATAGAAACAATTTTCACATATTAGTCAATCGATATGGAAGTCATCACATCCCATGAGCCGTCACCACTAGTTATACAGAGGAAAAATGTCCAGCACTCGTCCATTTGCTTTGATTAGTTCACGTTTCGCTGAAAATCTAAGTATCCTAAAATTGACCAGGATTTGTGATTAGG
>NC_090750.1:2393184-2423184 GCF_036898095.1 Palaemon carinicauda
AGATAATTTTGCTTTCAAGGCAAGAAAGAACATAGATTGAGGCTTCCTATTTCTCTCTACCCAACTTTGGTCATTTGCTATGCAAGGAATTCTGTTAATCTATTATATTTTAGAGTTCATTTACGCTCTTTTTTATCTCATCCTTTCATTCATTATTCATTAAAGACGCTCTCTCTCTCTCTCTCTCTCTCTCTCTCTCTCTCTCTCTCTCTCTCTCTCTCTCTCTCTCTCTCTTTAGGGACAGCAGAAGACTGCTTTTGATCTCTGGGTGTGAAATGCTGAATACCTTGGAATGTGTGAGATAAAATAAATTACGAAAGGTCCTGTTAAGAGTAGTGTTCTCCTACAGTGTAAGACAAGTAAAGGAGGCCTTTGGGTAAAGTATAGTAAAGAGCTACGTCCGTTTAGTTATACAGAACTTAACCAAATCAGACGGTGATCATCCGATCTTCAGAAATAAGGACTTGTTTGACAGGTGTTTATGGATTTTTTTTTTTTTTTTTTTTTTTATATATATAGATTGCCGAGCTCTTTTTTACCAGATACGGGCTTTATGCAGATTTGCACCCCCGGAATAATTCTTTATCACATTTTCAGGAAATTTTACGCTACATAAAGCAGTAAACACAACTAATCGCAATTAATGGGTTTCTTTAGTTGGAGATTTATTCGGTCAATTGCCAAATCTTCAAGTCACCGAAAGTCACTCTCTTTCTTTGTGTGTTAATGCACTGGGTAAAAGGAAATAAATAAGTAAATAAATAAATAAATAAATAATAATAATAATAATAATAATAATAATAATAATAATAATAATAATAATAATAATAATAATAATAATAATAGTAATAATAATAATAATAATAATAATAATAATAATATTCTCGTAACTTGTCGCCTTCATTGTTTAAGAACTCATTAGATGAATGAAATTTGGACCACATGGCATAACTCTGTAAAACCTTTCTGAAAAGAATAGAGTGCACTGCTTGCAGTGAGTATATCCCAAGGTAAAATTATCTCTTTATTTGATGTAAATTAATGATATTCATTTGAAATAGTTTTCCTGCAATATTCTATTAATATTCCTGTAGAGACCAGAAGACAGACTTCGCTTTCCTATTCAATAACGAACGATTCTTACTGATCTCAGGTTATCCGAAGGAAAAGAATGAGGCCCTGGCAGTCCTCAGACTATTCCAAGCACAGGTAAAAAGTTTTAGCAATTGCTTACATCTGTCCTATGCACATATCTTATAATAAGCTAACCTTTGCAATAAAGTTATTTGTCCTTTTGAGCCGTCCTTTATGCTCTTGAAAAAGTAGAACATGTACTTATCAAAAGCAAGCTTAGCGATTATTCATTTATAGGCCTTGCCATAACAGCTTTGATTATGTGGTCTCTACAAGAATATTTGTGTATCAAATCACAACGATGTCAATGAAAAGAGGATAAAATGCTGAAGAATAACTGTTAGTGAAATGCAATACGGATAAAAGTATCACAGCTGCTTAAAAGACAGAATTTCAAGTCATTATAGGACAACATAGTAATCTCTGATTGAACTCAGGTAAACATCTCCGAACAACAAATCAGACAAGTTTTCCATGAATTGGGTTATATTTGCAACTCTGTACAGGACCGTCAGAGCAATTGTCGAAACGTAAGAGGGAAAATTAAGAAACTTACATCCGAAGATCTTTTAGTAAAATTAGGAAACCTGATATATAATATATATATATATATATATATATATATATATATATATATATATATATATATATATATATATATATATATATATATATATATATATATATATATATATATATATATATATAAGATATAATGAAACTTTTATTAGCGAAGTCTCCCTGTAAATTGAGTGCCATAATAAATCAATGACATTCAGTAATGCTGCTCTTATTGCAAAGGTCTCACAGATCTCCAAGATTATCCTAGAGAGTCTAGGACCTAATCTGGGGTGATCCTAGGAAAATTCTTTTTTGGCTCTTTGACAGTTTGACAGTCAAGAAAGGTCTGAGACTGTCCAGCATGTCATCCCAGATGTTTCTGCACTTAAAAAACATCATATCAGGGGTGAACTTTGACATACGTTTTAGAAACCTAGTCCTGCATGATCATGGTTGGCCCTGGTTGAGTCAGCGGCGCTTCTGTAGCAATGCCTGAATGGTCCTTGTTGTCCATAGCACTACCTTGTGTGTGTGTATATATATATATATATATATATATATATATATATATATATATATATATATATATATATATATATATATATAAGTATATATATATATATATATATATATATATATATATATATATATAAATATAAATATCTATATGTATATATATATATATATATATATATATATATATATATATATATATATAAATATATATATATATATATATATATATATATATATATATATATATATATATATATATATATATATATATATATATATATATATATATATATATATATATATATATATATATGTTCAGTCAGTGGCGCTTTTGTAGCAATGCCTGAATGGTCTTGTTTGTCCACAACACTACCTTGTGTGTGTGTATATATATATATATATATATATATATATATATATATATATATATATATATATATATATATATATATATATATATACAGTGTATATATATATATATATATATATATATATATATATTTATTTATATATATTCATATATATATATATATATATATATATATATATATATATATATATATATATATATATATATATATTTATATATATTTATATACATATATATATATATATATATATATATATATATATATATATATATATATATGTATTTATGTATATAAATATAAATATATATATATATATATATATATATATATATATATATATATATATATATATATATATATATATATATATATATATATAAATATATATATATATATATATATATATATATATATATATATATATATATATATATATATGTATATAAATATATATATCTGTATATATATATATATATATATATATATATATATATATATACAAGCATATATATATATATATATATATATATATATATATAAATATATATATATATATATATATATATATATAAATATATATATATATATTTATATATATATATATATATATATATATATATATATATATATATATATATATATATATATATATATATATATATATATATATATATATATATATATATATATATATATATATATTTATATATATAGATATATACATATACTGTATATATATATATATATATATATATATATATATATATATATATATATATATATATATATATATATATATATATATATATTTGAAAAAAACAATAACAAGTCCTGTTCATATTGGTATTGATCTTCGGTTTCTTTTAAAGAAAGGGAAGTTTTGGTATCAATTATGGCAAAAAGTCTAAATAAAGTACTAACTGTATTTCAGGATTAACCTGTTGAGACCACTGTCTTATGGACTGGTTTCGTATTATTTATATAAATGTTAATCTCTGGCACCGTGCCACCGTCATTCAGTTTGTTCATTATGCATGTTGCATAAGATTTTCCATAATTTTTACCATTCTTTTCATTCACATCTTCCCTACAGTACCCTTCTCTTTGTAATACAGGTATACAGTTAATTTTATTAATCTTGCCTACTCCATCATGAGGCCCAATACTACACGATTTTATTATAGCTGTGAGCAAGTTGTGGAAGGATCTTCCTAAGTGGGTAATTGATTCAGTAGAATTTCAAAAATCAAACTTGCAGCAAAAGTTTTTATGTTGATCAGGCTCACATATTCTTTTTTTATAACTTACACACAGAAGATCTGTTTTAATGCTGACACTTTTCCTAAAATATTCCATTTTATTTGTTCATTACTTCTCATATAGTTTATATATTTCCTTTCCTCACTAGGATATATTTTTTCCCGTTGGAGCATTAGGGCTTTTATTATCCTGCTTTAGCAACTAGTGTTTTGCTTAGATAATAATAATAATAATAATAATAATAATAATAATAATAATAATAATAATAATAATAATAATAATAATAATAATAGTAGTAAGGGGTAGTTGGTCGAGAAGTTTGGTAAGACTGATTATGTTAAAAAGCCACATTAAGAAATACTGGATATGGTTGACAGTCAAAAAAATTCTTAAGTATTGAAATACTCTTAAATATCTGTTGATTTGTTTTTATACGTAATATGGAAGAAGATTAATACGCCATTTAGCATTTGAGGGGAAGTGATATTTGGAGTTATTTATGATACCCTTAAATTTAGGGTTTTTCGCTTTCTATATGAGGTAAAACTTCATCAAAAGAAAACGACATTCTTCATAGTGGTACTTAATAATAATCTTACTACAATTATCAACCATATAGGCCTAACATCCTCACTTCTACCTTGCTGTCCAACCTCTTTGTTATTTTCTATGATAATTTTGTTACCAAATCCCGTTTATATTGATACTAATCACAAATCCTGGTCAATGTAACATACTTAGATTTTTAGCGAAACGGGAACTAATGAATGAGTGCTGGACATTTTTCCTCTGTATAACTAGTGGTGACGGCTCATGGGATGTGATGACTTCCGTATCGATCGACTTAATACGTGAGCATCGTTTCGTTGTCAATGACCATTGTATAGTTCTTAAGGCTACTGGTTACTGGGCATGCGTTGTTTTCATCGCTTTGAGCAGCTGTTTTTATGGCGTAATCCTTAGCTGTCTTTTCAACCAATGAAGTGTTTGAAGTGTTCATACACAAGTTTCTGGATATTGTTTTAAAACAGCTCTATCCCATTTCATCAGCTTCAATTCCATTATGACTAAAAACAAAGGAAGATAGTATCCAGACGGGAGTTCTATCGATTTCGAAAGCTGGTGTAATTTAATTCATTTCGCTTATTGAACGATATAGCTTTTACCGAAATGAAGAAAAAGATAGTTTGCGTGCACAGTACATCCACGTAGGGTACCTCGTGCAAGCAAGCTACACAGGAACAAAGATCATTTTAGGCAAATGACATTTATTTACAGGTTATTTTGTTACTCTGATCTCACGTCAATACCATGAAAGATTTATTTTTCCAACTGGATATGTAGTGGTAGTTTATAAATTTCTAGCTATTACTAATAGTGCAAATCATTTGTGAATGTGTGTGTGTGTTTCCTGACCCATAAACCGCTAGAAAAGACCAGTACGCGAAATGTTCGAATGATTCGAATGTGGTGCCATCACAATGTGAGCACAGTTCCTGAACAAGGAGGGATGCATTTGAAGGGCAGGACGTATACTGCATTAGGTTTCTGTATTGATTTCACAAAACGCTTAAACTTGGTTAACACAAGGACCACGCAAATGGCACGAAAATTTATTCGCCCTGAAATATTGAACATTTCATTTTCTCACAGCCCCCTCCCCCCACCAATATACACGGAGATTTTAATTATTACAGATAAGCTTTGCGGGGCATTGTGTATACGAAAATCGTGCTAGTGTCAAAGTGCCTTTTGATGTATATATTTCAATGACATAGGCCTACATATTTAAAACTTTTACTCATTTTATTCATTGACAAATTAGGTTACATTTATAAGAGAGTGCCAATAATAATATTCATGGAAAGAGATGACTTTAATTCCCGTTGTTACCTTCTAAATTCTTTTGTATATGTGATGAGTTCATTTGGTATCCAAGAGACATTGCACTATGTGAAAGAATATCCTGTTATTCAATGACCTAAACAAGAGTAAACCGAACCATGCAATACTCTGACGGAGACGTATATAGAAAAAAAGAAAAAAAAATGTCGATTAAGTAAAATTTGGGGATTTAAATGATTAGATAAACGTATCATCTGTGTGTTCATATAACAGTCTTGCTTCATCACTTTCAATATTCGCTATTTTTTCCAACAATACAATGTTTTACTATATTCATACTTAGAAAAGTGATCGCTTTTTTAAATACTGAATATGAAATTTCCATATAAATTTCGACATAATGAAAGTTGCATTAAAAATTTTAAAGATTTTAGATGTTTTCAGAATCAACTCATCATTTTGATGGAAGTCCTCATCAAGGGTTGTGAACTACATTTTTAAAAATAATATGTTATTTGCAAGAGAGGAGGAACTTTTGTATACATTTTCTCCCTGGTAAATAATGATCTAAATCCAATGGTGCTTGTTTGGATGAAATTACTTCTTATTTTGCGACACAAATCGAAAAAGACAGAAAAAAAAAGAAGAAAAAAAATGCATTCCAGGGTCCCATCTGCTCTCATAGTTTTGCTATCGGTCATAACTATCAAGATAATGACATTAGTTTTTTTCATTTATGAGACCTCTCTTGCAGCACGTGAGATTTCAGTCTATCTTATAATGTCTCTCCTAAACAGCAAAACAAAAAGTGGAAGGAGACAAAAGTCAGAGATGATAGCAGAGAAATTGTTTTTTTAACCCAGCGCTTAGTACAACTTTTTTTTCTGCATTTACTATTTATAGAAAAGGTTTGGTTCTTGCGTCATTATAGAAATTATATATATGGAAAGAAAGATGGTTGTTAATGAATGACTTAATTAAAAATTTAATTAATTTATAACCCAAATCATTTCACTTTTGATAAGTTCTTCAGTCTTGAGTCACGAAAAAACATTGAATATGTTTGATGATAAGGTTTGTTTACTCGTAATCTTTTGAGTCGCTGGCAATCTTTATAAATAATCTTATCATTTCTTCCGGAAAATTTTGAACAGGAAACGTTACTTTATTGTGTATAATGATGATGAAGATTATTATTATTATTATTATTATTATTATTATTATTATTATTATTATTATTATTATTATTATTATCATTAGCTAAGCAAAACCCTAGTAATAAATGAAAATAGTAGTAGATATCTGAATAGTTATATTACCTGAAAAAAAAAAATTATTTCAAGGAGGGTCAGGCAATGGCTGCTGATGACTCAGAAAATATACCTATAGGCTCCCACAAATGCCCAATCTTTAGCTCACAAGGATGACGAGGTTGCAGTGACCAAAGAAACTAACGAGTTTGAGCTAGACTCGAACCTCAGTCTATCGGTCACCATTCAGGGTAGTTACCACATCGAATAGTTTTACTCGTCTACCAGAAGCTTAGGAATAATAGTGGTAATTCTTGAGTCTTGAACAACCAAAAGACATTGTGGTTCAGTCTAGGTTTTGTTTGTTTGTTCATTCAAGAAAGCCTTGCCTTATGCAAGACACGGGCTCTTCTGTTGGCAGCCCGTAAGGGAAACATTCTAAGGTAGCATAATCGATCCTGATATAAGCGGACGCTAATTTCCGTTAGTTCCCGGCATCAAACCCCGTCCTTTATTGGGATGCCATTTTTTATGCTAAGTCCTTGTTAGAGCAGTTCAACACTCACCCTGACAGGCCTGTTACTGTAGTAGCTAAAATCTTCTTGAAAAGTTGTGCAATTCCCAAATTTCATAAATCAAGGCCTGTTGCTAGTGAATATGCAAAGCTAGTTGAAAATGCATTACATAAGCTTGTGGAGGATGATGTGATAGCACCTGATAAATCTAGGGATTAGGCAGCTCCTATCGTGCCTGCTTTGAAAAGGGATAAACAGTCTATGCAAATTTGTGGTGATTTCAAAGATATTTTAGAATATTGCTTTTGAGAAATATCCTTTACCTAGGTTTGAGGAAATATTTGCTATAGTGGCTAGGAGTACAATCTTTTAAAAAATTGATCTTAAGGATGCATACCTACAGTTACCTGTAGATGCTGAGAGTCAGAAGTTGCATATAATAAATATTCCTAAGGGATTATTTAAGTATAGGAGACTCACCTTTGGTGTTTCTTCAGCACCTACTATCTCTCAAATTTTAACACATATTGATGGTGTTATTGCTTTTCTAGATGACATTTTTGTTTAGGGAGAGATACAAAAAGAACATGACGAGAGACTGAACAGAGTTTTGAGAGAGCTTTTAAAGCATAATGTTGCTATTAGTAAAAGTAAAACTGTTTTAAATATCAGTAATTTAGAATACTTAGGCTATGTAATTTCAGGAGATGGTATTAGGCCATCAACATAGAAAATAGCAGCAATTCTGGAAGCCCCTTCTCCAAAGTCTGTTTCTGAAGTGAAATCATTTTTGGAAATGGTTACATATTATTCAAGATTTGTTCCTAAAGTCCCTAGTGTACTTTCTCGTCTATACGATCTTTCGAAGAAAAATGGTGAATATTAATGGGGTGATAGTGAAGCTGATGTATTCAGTACGGGCAAAGCAGAGTTATCAAGGTCCAATTTTCTTGCTAATTTTGAATGTGATAGTCCAGTAGTAATAGAAGTGGATGCATCTCCAGTGGGTGTGGAATGTGTTCCGATGCAGAAATTCAATGTTATTGAGAAGCCAGATTATTTTGCAAGTAAGAATTTGTCAGCTGCTGAGTTGAAATACTCGCAATTGGACAAGGAAGCTCTAGCTTTGGTTTATCCTGTATGCAAGTTTGAATATTTTTTGTTGGGTCGCAAATTCCTAATCAGAACTGACAACAAGCCATTACTTGGTTTATTTGGCAGAACCAAATTGGTACCTATGACTGCTAATGCTAGGGTTCAACGTCGAGTCTCGCTGCTTTCTGAATTTGATTACGATATATGTTTTAAAGCTCGCAAAGACAATGTTGTCGCAGATGCTTTGAGTCGGTTACCCCTATCTAATTAGGATTTGGATTCAACAATCCCTACTTTTGAACCAATTAGATCTTTGTCTGAATGTAATCTTGTGCTTGAGAAAGTAATCAGATGTGTGAAATATGGCTGGATTAATGATCCTTTAATTTCTGATTCTTACAAAGTGAAAGACAGTTTAAGCCTTTATGATGATTTACTCTTGTATAGAAACCGTATGATTATTCCATCTGATATGGGAAATGTAGTATTAGTGCAACGAAAGCTGAAGCACGCAATTGGGTATGGTGGCCAAAAATAGATCAAGACATTAGGGAAATGACAAAATTATATAATGTATGCTTGGAAATCTATCAAACACCAAAATATTCTGTATTGTCGTGGCCAGAAACTGGTAAACCATGGGATAGCGTATAGATAGACTATGCTGGTCCTATAGATGGAAATTATTATTTAAAAATCATTGATTTTTACATTAAATTTTGGGATATTCATGTAAGTAGATTAACTACATCAATCGTAACTATTGAGAAATTGAGACCTACTTTTTGCAACATTGGATTACCCAGTGTAGCTGTTTCTGATAATGCTAAATATTCTGTTTCTGATAAGATGGGGACTTTCTTGTGGAAAACTGACATTTAGCATGCTACGCCTGCTCCGTAAAATCCATCATCAAATGGGTTTGCAGAGAGAGCAGTTAAGACTTTTAAATATGGTCTTGTGAAATTCACAGAGGTGGATATCACTACAAGTTTGTGTAGATAGTGCTTTCTTCCACTGGGAAATCCCCATCTGATATGATGTTCAATTGCAATTTCAGTGGTTTAATTGAGAGGATTAAACCCCAGAATATGAAAGAGAAAGTATTGAAGAATTATTGCAAATTTGTATACTTTAGTCTAAATATGTTGCTGATGATGCGGTATTTAAAAAAAAAAAAAAAAAAAATGGTGCGGAGAACACTTCGCTGCCAGGTAAAATTATTTATGTGCTTGGTGTTAGAAATAATGAAATGCAGTTGAAGAATTTTGGTACCATGGTATGGAGCCACCATGTTGATCAAATAATGACCAGATTCTAATGACAGTATTGTTCCTATTCATAACCCAGCAAATAGTCAATTATCTAAACCTATTTTGTCTCCTGTCAATTGTTAGGAGTTCTGATACTGGATTAAGCAGTGAAAATAGTAACTACTTTAGTGACTGAAATTTCTGTTGAGCCTGCTATTACAGTTAAGTCAATTCCTAGTAACGTGTCATTGCCTGAACCAGTCCCAGTACGTAGATCGGGTAGAGTGGTTAAACCACCTGCTAAACTGAATCTTTAATTATATATGATATCTTAATCTAAGGGAAAAGGAAGTGTCACATATTGATTTATTATCATGATTTAACAATTGAATATAACAGAGTTTTATTCCTTATTTTGATATACGAATACATCCCTGATTATACAGATATCTTAGGATAGTCGTTCCAGGGGATTGAACCCCGTGATACCTGACCGTAATTTCCTTGTAATATCAATCGCAGAAATATTGTTTTGTTTTCTGCCGATACGAGGTTCGCCAATGGCCATTTGCTTTTGTAAGTTATTTTCTACTTAATAAAGTTAGTATCAACAATGACTTTGGTTTCACGCTAACCCTAACACCTCGTGTATATAATAGGCCTTATAAGAAAGAGAATGTAATAGGATAAAATGTATCACATGAAGCCAATTTCTACCGGTAATTCATCAAACCTTAGAATTTCGTATCAGTGATGATGGGTCGCCTGTCTGTCAGGTCCTAAATCCTTAAGTAATTGATAAAAAAAATTAGATTATTTCCTTCCAGTCACAAAATTTAGCACAGTTTAAGAAACGTTAAGAATTTTTGAATGATAGAATCAATCTTTCTTTACTTCTAATACTCTAAAATGCTAATAATGTATATCTACTCATGGGAGTAGTTTTTCATATTAGGTATATTTTTGGGGGGAGACAGCAGCAAAAACACTATTCCTGCGTTTTATTACATATTTCATTTCTTATTTTCCTAACTGGATGTCTTTTGCACTTTACTAAAAATTCAAATGTCTTTATAAAATATTGTAGAATATTTATGAGAACTCAAACCATACAACTACAATTATACACCATCTTATTGTTAATTGAGAAATTAAAGCCACATCTGGAAACAATCTTATTTAATAACCTTTCATTGATTATAGGAATTGCCACCGCATGCTAAAAAGAGCATTTTAGGAGATGTATCTTCATTAAAATTCATCGCCAATAAAAAACCTTAGACAAATTCAATGATTTACTATCTATCATGGAAACCTACAGCACCTATAAGATATTTGAATCTCCAGTATTTTGAGTAATAAAACAACAAAAAGAACATAATAGAAACAGTAAAACCTTGTAAAGTGTGTCCCTCCTTACCCATTAAAGCCTTCTTGTTCACAGGAGAATCATAAGTTAAAAGACAAGACTTAATTACTTCCTCTCTCTGTGGCTGGGACAGAAATGAATCTTCTTCTACTGTCTACACTGTCAGGGACTTCCCTAGATGGTCCCTGAAAATTCTCCAGACCAGAACTATTTTCTCCAGGTAGTCTCCAACAACATTGAATATGTTGCCTACAAAATACTGTGCTATGCACTCGCGTATCTTTTATGATTATAATATATTCTGCATTTACTTTTAATTACGATACTTGTGAAACCACAAACAGCAAACTTTAGTTTCCTAATGATGAAATCTTGTTCTGATTTCAGTTTGTGCTCTAAAAGATATATTAATAAAATGATAATTGTAATGAAGGTCATACCAAAGGAAAACAGTAAAAAGTTTTTAAGTCATCCTCACTCATTATAATTCTTACGGAAAACTGAATTATTCAAGAATATTACGATAATGTTCTCCAGTCACTATACATATGGAAATACCCACACTTGATGTACCAAAAACTAAATATTCCCAGATTTGGCGACAATTTCCCAAAAAGTTGTCCCTCTTGTTTAAGAATTACTCCAACCAATCAGAGACCTCCACCATAGTCTGCGTTCATCAGCTAAAATTATAGTATTTTGCTTATGATATATTAAAAAATTCTTCCAATAGATTATTGAATTATAATAGAAGTTCAGAAGATACTCGTATGAATATAATTTAATGTTTGAGGAATATATACGAGGGAAATGTATAAGAAAGCTACCCCTAGATCGTCGGCCTCAAGGAAAAGAAAACGGTACAACTTTGAATTTAAAGAAAATTATATCTAAGGATGACTATATTAGTTTTAACTACTACGAAATTTTTGTTTTTTCTCTTTTTTTCGTTTTTAAAGTTATCTTAGAAAATTTATGAGTTAATGCCTTTAGGAATATCATCTTCCATAACTTATATAATTACGAAATACAAAGTGAGTAAGATTTAGTTAAGATCAACGCTCAAGGCCCCCTCTCCACCCAAGCTGATAAATGTATAGGGTCCTCAAAATAGGAACCTAGAGGGTCAGCCAATGGCTGCTGATGATTCCTAAGCCGGTAGACTTGTGGGCTCCTCAAAGTAAGACACGGAAGGACCAGTCAATGGTTGGTGGTTACTCCTCAGCTGATAGAGGTATAAGGTCCCAAAGGTAGGACCCAGGAGGGCCAGCCAATTGCTGCTGATGACTCCTCTGCCGGTAGACATAAAGGCTCCCTAAGGTAGAACCCGGAAAGGCCTGGCAATGGCTGCTGGTTACTCCTCAGCTGATAGACCTGTAGGCTCACCAAAGTAAGACCAATGAGGGACAGGTAATGGCTGCTGATGACTCCTCGGCCGGTAGACCTGTAAGCTTCCTAGGATAGGAGCTGGAAGGAAAAGGCAATAGCAGGTGGTGACTATTCAGCTGATAGACGTAGAGGTTACCCAAGGTGGGGCCTTGGAAGGCTAGCTAATGGTTGGTGGTGACTCTACATCAGTAGACCTATAGACTCACAAATGTAGGACCCAAGAGGAGGAGGTAATGGCTAGTGGTAATTCCTAAGCTGATAGTCATATAGGCTCCCCAAGGTAGGACTCAGGTGATCCAGGTAATGGCAGCTCATGACTCCCAAACCGTGAGACATATAAGCTCCCTTAGGTAGGTCTTGGATGGACCAGCCAGGCAATGGTTGGTGGTGACTCCTCAGCTGATAGACCTGTAGGCTACCTAAGATAGGAGCTGGGAGGGAGAGCTAATGGCTCTTAATGACTGCTCACACAGTAGACCTATAGGCTCCAAAAGGTAGGACCCAGGAGGGCCAGGCAATGGCTTCTGATGACTCATCAGCCATTATATGTGTAAGATGTCCAGTGTAAGAACCCAAACGACCAGGAAATATCTGGTAATGACTCCTCAGCTGATACCCGTACAGGTTACCCAATGTAGGAACTTGGAGGACCAGGAAATGGTTGTTTATGACTCTTCAGCCACCAGACCTATAGGCTCCCCAACGTAGGACAAAAGAGGGCCAGGCAATAACTGGTGGTGACTCTTTAGCTGATAGGCATATAGGTTACCCAAGGTAGGACCTTGGAGGGCCAGGAAATGGCTGGTGATGACTCCTCAGCTGATGGACGTGAAGGGTATCCAAGGTAGGAACTTGGAGGGACAGGAAATGGCTGATGATGACTTCTCTGAAAGTAGACCTAAAAACTCCCAAAGTAGGACCCAGGAGGGACCGGCAATGACTGCAGATAACTCCACAGCCAGTAGACATGTAACCTTCCCAAGGTAGAACACAGCAAGGATGAGGAAATGGCTGGTGGTGACTCCTCGGCTGATAGATGGATAGGCTAACCAAGGTAGGACATGGGAGGGCCAGCCAATGGCTGCTGATGACTCATCAGCCAGGAGACCTATGGGTTACCAAAGGTAGACCAAGGAGGGACAGGTAATGTTTGGTGGTGACTCCTCAGCTGATAGATGTGTATGCCACACAGGATAGGACCCAGGAGAGCCAGTCAATGGGTGCTGATGACTTCTCAGTGAGTAGACCTGTAAATTTCCTAGGGTAGGATGCAGAAGGACCAGGCAATAGCTGGTGGTGACTCCCCAACTGATAAACGTATAGGCCCCACAAAGTAGGATCTGGGAGGGCCAGCCAATGGATGCTGATGACTCCTTAGCCAGTACATCTATAGTCTCCGCAACGAAGGACCCGGAAGTGCCAGTGAATGGATGCTTATGACACTTTAGCCGGTCGATCCATATTCTCCTAAAGGTAGGACCTGGAAGTGCCAGGCAGTGGCTGGTGGTGTATTTTCAGATGATAGATGTGCAGGCTATATAAGGTAGGACCTGGGAAGGCCAGCTAAAGGTTCTTAATGACTCCTCAGCCAGTATACTTATTTGCCCCACAATGTATGACCCAGGAGAGCTAGGCAGTGGCTGGTGGTGACTCATAAGCTGACAGACATATAGGGTGCCCAAGGTTGGACCTGGCAGGGACAGCCATTGGCTGGTGATGACTCCTCAGTCAGTAGACCTATAATTTCCCCAAGGTATGAACTTGGAGGTCCAAGCAGTGGCTGTGGATGACTTCTGAGGCACTAGACTTGTATGTTCCCCTAGGAAGGATCCGGAAGGACCAGGCAATGGCCGATGGAACCTCCTCAGCTGATAGACGTAGAGGCTACACAATTTATTACCTGAGGGGGCCAGCTAGTGGTTGCTTATAACTTATCAGCCAGTAAACCTATAGGCTCCTGAAGGTAGGACCTAGAAGGGCTAGGCAATGGCTGGTGGTGACTTCTAAGCATAGGAACATATAGGCTCTCCAGGTTGGAGCCATAAAGGCCAGTCAACTGCTGCTGATAACTCCTCAGCCAGTAGAGCTGTAAGCTCCTCAAGGAAGGCCCATGAAGGATAAGGCAATGTCTGGTGTTGACTCCTCAGCTGAGAGATGTATAGTCTACCCAATGTAGGCCCTGGGAGGGCCAGCATATAGCTGGTGATGTTACCATAGCCAATAGACCTATAGGCTCCCAATGGTAGGATCCAGGAGGGCCATGCAATGGCTGGTAGTGTCTCCTCAGGCGATAGATGTATAGGCTACACTAGGTAGGACCTGGGAGGGCCAGACAATCCCTGCTTTTGACTACTATGCTGGTAGACCTATGATCTCTCCAAGGTAGGACATGGAGGGACCACGCAATGACTTCTTAAGGAAGGACTTCCAAGCCAGTAGACCTGTAGGCTGCCCAAGGTAGGACTAAGAGTGCCATGCAACATCTGCTAATGACACCTCAGCCAGTAGACCTAAAGGGTAGCCAGGGTAGGATCCAGTATGGCCAAGCAGTGGCTGGTGGTGATTCCTCAGCTGATCAATGTATAGGCTACCCAAGGTAAGACCTGGTAGTGCCAGATAATGGCTGGTGATGACTCTTCAGCCAGTAAACCTATAAGCTCCACAAAGTAGGTTCTGGGAAGGCCAGCCAATAGCTACTAATGTCTCCTTATCTGGTAAACCTATAGGCTCCCTAAAGTAGGACCTGGAAGAGCCAGGCAGTGGCTGGTGGTGGCTCCTCAGCTGATAGTCATATAAATGACCAAAGGCTGCTGATGACTCCTCGGACGGTACACCTGTAAGCTCTCCCAGGTAGGACTCACAAAGGCCAGGCATTGGCTGTTGATGACTCCAAACCTGCTAGACCTGTAAGCTCTTTAAACAAGGACCTAGGAAAGCCAGGCAATGGTTGCTGGTGATTCCTCAACTCAGAGACGTACAGGTTTGCCAAAGTAAGACCTGGGAGGGACAGCCAATAGTTGCTGATGACTCAGCTGGTATACCTATAGGCTCACCAAGGTAGGACCCAGGAGTACCAGGCAATTGCTGCTTATGACTCCTGAGCTTGTAGACCCATAGTTTCCCAAGGTATGACCCAGAAGTGCCGGGAAGTGGCTGGTGGTGAATTCAGCTGATAGATGTATAGACTACTCAAGGTAAGACCTGTGAGGGCCAGCCAATGGCTGCTGAAGAATCCTCAGCCAGTAGACCAATAACCTCCCCAAAGTAGGACCTGGAAGAACCAGGCAATGGATGGTGGTGACTTCTCAGCTGATAGACGTATATGCTACAAAAGGTGAGACCTGGGAGTGCCAGCTAATGACAGGTGATGATTCCTCAGGCAGTACACCTATAGGCTCCCCAAGGAATGACCAAGGAGGACCAGGCAATGGCTGGTGGGGAATCCTCCGCTAATAGACGTATAGGCTTCCCAAAGTAGGACCAAGGAGGGACAGGCAATGGCTTCTTATGACTCTTCAGCCATTAAACTTATAGGCTCCTCAAGGTATGACCCAGGAGGGCCAGACATTGGCTGGTGGTAACTCCTCAGCTTGTACACCTATAAAGCTCCTCAAGGAAGGCTTGGAAGAACCAGGCAATGGCTGGTGGTGACTCCTAAGCTGAGAGATGTATAGGGTACCCAAGGTAGATCCCAGGAGGGCCACGTAATGGCTGCCTATGATTCCTTAGCCGGTAGACATTTAGGCTCCCCAAGGTAGGATCAGGAAGGACCAGGCCATGGCTGGTGGCGAATCTTTGGCTGATACACATTTAGGATACCCAATGTAGGATCTGTGAGACCCTGCCAATGGCGTAGGATGAATCCTCAGCCAGTACCTTTATAGGCTCCCCAAGGTAGGTTCTGTGAATGCCAAATAATGGCCAGTGATAACTTCTCAGTCCGTAGACCTCTAGGCTCACCAAGGTAAGGCCCATTAGGGCTAGCGGTGGCTGATGGTGACTTCTCAGCTGGTAGACGTATAGGCTCCCCAAGGAAGGGCCACCAATTTGGGGGAGATGACTCCTCAGCCAGTAGAACTATAAGCTCCCCAAGGTAAGACCTGGGAGGGCCAGGCAATAGCTAGTGATAACTCCTCAGCCAGGTGAAATATAAGCTCCCTAAGGAAGGACTATGGAGGGCCAGGCAATTGATACTTATGTATTCTCAGATGGTAAACCTATAGGCTCCCCAAGGTAGAACCCGGAAGAGCCAGGCAATGACTAGTGGTGACTCCTCAGCTGATATATGTATAGGCTACCCCAGGTAGGACCTGGGAGGGCATGACTATGGATTGTGATGACTCCTCAGCCCGTAGACCTATAGGCTCCACAAGGTAGGACACAAAAGGGCGAGTCAATGGCTGGTGGTAAATCGTCAGCTGATAATCATATAATCTACCCAAGGAAGGACTCAGGAGATGCAGGCACTAGCTGCTGATGGATCCTCAGACAGTAAACCTGTAAGCTCTCCAAGGTAGGACCCAGGAGCACCAGGCAATAGCTGATGGTGACTGCTCAACTGATAAATGTATAAGCCACCAAAGGTAGAACCTAGGAGTGCCAGTCAATGGCTACTGATGACTACTCAGCCACTAGACCTATAGGCTCCCGAAGGTAAGACCCAGGAGGGCCAGGATATGGCTGCTGATGACTCCTCAATCAGTACATCTGTAAGATTCCCAAGGTAGGACCGTGAAGGACCAGGCAATGATTGGAGACGATTCCTCAATTGATAGACATATAGGCTCTCCAAAGTAAGACCTGAGAAGGCCTGCCATGGCAGCTGATGACTCCTCGGCCGGTAGACCTGTAGGCTCTCCAAGGTAGGACGAAGAAATGCCAGTGAAAGGAAGCTTTTGCTACCTTAGCCAGTCGATCCATATTCTCCCAAAGGTAGGACCTGGAAGTGCCAGTGAATGGATGCTTATGACACCTTAGCCGGTTGATCCATATTCTGCCAGAGGTAGGACCTGGAAGTGCCAAGCAGTGGCTGGTGGTGCATTCTTAGCTGATAGACGTAAAGGCTAATCAAGGTAGGACATGGGAGGGCCCAGGCCAATGGCTGCTGAAGACTCCTCAGCCAGTAGACCTATAAGCTCCTCAAGGTAGGACCCAGGAGGGCCCGGCACTAGCTGATGGTGACTCCTGAGCTGATAGAAGTAAAAGTTAATCAAAGTAGAACCTGGGGGGGCCATTCAATGGCTTGTGATGACTCCTCGGCAAGTAAACCTCTAACCTCCCCAAGATAGGACCCAGAAGAACCAAACAATGGATGGTGGTGAATCCCCAGCCATTACACCTATAGGCTCCCAAAGGTATGACCCAAAAGGGCCAGGCACCAACTAGTGGTAACTCTTCAGTTAATAGACGTAGAGGTTACCCAAGGAAGGACACGGGAGAGTCAGCCAATTGCTGGTGATGACTCCTCAGCTAGTAAAACTATAAGCTCCCCAAGGTAAGACTCAGGAGGGCCAGGCAATGGCTACTTATGCGCTCTCAGATGGTATACTTATAGGATCCTCAAGGTAAGACCTGGAGGGGCCAGGCCATGGCTGGTGGTGATTCCTCAGCTGATAGACAAATAGGCTACCCAAGGTAAAACCTTGGAGGGGCAGTCAATAGCTGGTGATGACTCCTCAGCTGATAATCGTATAAGCTACCCAAGGAAGGATCCAGGAGGGACAAGCAATAGCTGGGGATAACTATTTAGCTGATAGACGTCAATGGCTGGTGTGGACTCCTCAGCCAGTAGACATATAGGCTCCCCAAAAAAGGATTCAAGAGGGCAAAGCAATAGCTGGTGATAACTGTTCAGCTGTTAGACCTTTAAGCTCCCTAAGGTAGGACCCAGAAGCTCTAGGCAATGGGTGGTGTTGACTCCTCAGTTGAAAAACATATAAACTCCCCAAAATAGGACTTGGGAGGGTCAGCCAATGGCCGGTGATGACTCTTCAGACGATAGACCTGGAGGCTACCTAGGTAAGACTTAAGTGTGCCACGCAATGGCTGCTTATTACTCTTCAGCTGGTAGACCTAAAGGCTTCCCAAGGTACTTACTTACTTACTTACTTTGATGGTTGCTTTTCCGGTCCCATCCAGCGGGGGAATCCAACTCTCTACAGGACCTCCACTGTCGTTTTACCTCGTTCATTCCGAGAGGTTAACATTTCACATCTCGTATTGTTCATTTAACGTTAAATCGTCACTGTTGTATGACTGTTGAAATAAAAAGTCTTTAGTTTCCTCTTAAATACCCTAATGTCTTCAATCATTCGCTGTTTAGTGGGAGCTTATCATATAGTCTCGGGGCCACATATTTAAAGGCTCTGGAGCCTAAAGCAGACATATATTTAAGTTCCTTTGCGATATGGTATTGGTTATCAAAGTGAAATGACAGCTTCATACACACCTGGATTAATAATAGTTGATAGTAGAGAATGTTCCTGTCTCAGCATCTTCGCCGACTTGTCTTGTGGGTAGATGGAATATAATCAGAGACTTCTTATCAAAATACGTTTGATATAGCCCAGTTCTACATCTCTGCTCTACATTAACAACTTCTGATTCTCGAGGAAGAATATGTAAACAAAACTCGTGCACATAGATAGAGAAAGCAAAAGTGAGCATCGCTCTCAAAAAGATCGAATCCTACTGCAATACAAAAGTGAGAAGAATCACATCCTTAATTTAGGACAATTAAAAAATGATCAAATCCTTCATAACATACGCTAGTACACATATGAACTATGCCGAAACATGTTCTAACAATGCAATATTGTGCAATCATTACTCTTAATACCCATATTGCTTATAGTATTACAGTACAAAATGCATAACAGTCTTCTCCCCCTTAACTTGACATTATATAAAACTATAAATCTAATCTCTCAGGGGGCTTCCCTCTATTCATCTTATAGGGAAGTACTCTGACTACATCCTGTTCTGGTACATGGGTAGAATCTGAATCTACATCTGATGTTTGAGAATCTTGGTTAATATTTGATTTAAATACTTCTGAAAATTTCTCATCTCTAACATTCACATGATCTATAACATTTTTATTTAATGGCTGTAATTGATCAACATGACGTTTTACAATATTTCCACTAATTTGAACATCATGATGTAAATTTCCTATCGTTTTTATAATTTCTCCTGGTACCCACTTTTCTGGAGTATTGTATGATCTTAACATGACATTAGAGCAGGTGAAAAAATATCTCACTTCTGGGAAACTTTCTTATACCCTTTTTCTTTTTAATCCCTTTGCAAACCTGGATACAATAAATCTAATTTACACATAATCCTCCTTCACATCAACAAATTTGATGGTGTCACACCTGTTGTGCTGTGTGGTGTTGTTCTATAAGACAATAAAAACTTTGACACATTAAATATGTTATTTGAATTGGCCTTTCTTCATTTCATGTTATGTTTAAATGTTTGAACAAACCTTTCACCCTCTCCATTCGTAGAAGGTTGATATGTAGCTGAAAATGTAAGTTTAATACCATTTACTCAATTGAAATCTTTGAATTCCTGTGAGGTAAACTGTGGACCATTATCAGTTACAATTCTTTCTGGAATTCCATGTTTAGAAATTTTTTTTCAGAAATTCTAGAATTTTGACGTAAGATGTTGTTGTCTTCATTGAAATTACTTCTGGCCACTTACTGTAGGCATCTACAACTATCAAAAACATAAACCTAAGAAAGTATGTGCAAAATCTATGTGCACTCTTTGCCATGGATACCTGGGTAATTCCCACGGATGCATTCTAGCAAATTGAGGGTTGCTCTGCTGCGTAACACAATTATACAATTTCTTACAAATAATTCAATATCTCTGTCTACACCTGGCCACCAGACAAAACTTCTTGCAATAGTCTTTGATCTGACAATGCCTTGGTGATCAGCATGTATTTCAAACAAAACTTTATTCTGCAGTGAACTAGGAATAATTACTCTTAACCCTTGCATTAGACAACCTTGTGCTATATTAAATTCACTCCATATAACTTTATAGACTTTACAATTTACCTCCTGCCCACATAAGTATCTACCTGTCATTAAACTCTCTAAAACCTTACTAAGTATTGGGTCTTTCTTTGTATTATATACAATATCCTTGGCTGTATTGGGTACATCATATACTGAAACTAGTAATACACTGTCATCTTACTCTTCTGGTGCTTTGTCTACTGGAAATCTAGATAAAGCATCTGCATTGTCCATCTTTGACGTAGGAGGATATTCTATATCATAATGATATGCGACTAACGTAATTGCCCAACTTTGTAGTCTTGCAGCTACCAACATAGATAAACTTGCTTTTGGACCCAATATTGTTATTTGAGGTTTATGATCTGTAACAAGTGTGAACATTTTCCTTCCATAAAGATACATATGAAATTTCTTAACTCCATATACTAATGCTAAACCTTCTTTTTCTATCTGAGAGTAATTCCTTTCTGCCATGTTCAAAACTCTAAAAGCGAAAGGAATTGGCTTCTCTGGTCCATCCGGCATTACATGAGATAATGTTGCACCTAAACCTATGTTCAATGCATCACAAACTAATAAAACTGGTAAATCCATTCGATAATGTACTAGAAAATTAGGCGAAGTTATTTCCTGTTTGATTCTTTCAACAGATTCCTGACAATATTTTATCCAATTTAACTGTACACCCTTATTTTAAAAGTTGTACAAAGGATGTGCAATTGTAGATAAATTTTGAATGAAATTTCCATGAAATGTTACTAAACCTAATAATGATTGTAATTTCTTAACATTTTCTGGTACCTTAGTTGATGTCACTGCATTATTTGTATCCTTGGTTTTGTGAATACCTTTGCCATTGATTACAAAACATAAGTATTCCACTGAATCAACTTTTAAAATACAATTGCTGCTATTTACTCTAATATTATATTCCTTTGGCTAATTCAGAACTGCTCGTAATCTTTCTCTATGTTCTCTTTTATCTTTACCAGAGACTAAAATATCATCTATGAAAATAAATGCTCCTTGTAATCCTGAAAAAAAATCTTATCCGTAGTTTGTTGCCATATAGCTGGACTGCTTACTACTCCATAAGGCAATCTCTTTGGCCTATACAAACCTAAGGATGTATTTACTGTACATAGTTCTTGTGAATTTCCATCCATGGGAAGCTGTTGAAATGCTTGTCTAAGATCTAACTTAAAAAATACATTACATCCTGGCATAGTTGCAAACATGTCTTTTGTATTTGGAAATGGATGTTGAGCTACATGAAGCTGTGGATTCAACGTTACCTTGTAATCTCTTCATAACCTAACCTGGCTGTTTTCCTTCACAATATGCACTATTGGTGTAACCCAATCTGAGTTTGCCACTTTCTCCCAAGAACCTTCAATTTCTAATCTACTGATTTCTGTTTCAACTGTACTTTTCAATGCATATGGTACTGGTCTTGGGGCAAAAAATTTAGGAGTACTATCTGATTTCCAAACTAAAATTGCCTTTGCATTCTTTACTGTACCAACTTTATCTTCTAATATGTCTTGTAACTCTTGGTAAAATATTATCCACTGACACTTCGTCTTTTTGTTCATCTTGTGTACATGTAACCTTCAAAATACTAAGCCAATCTAATTTCAAAGGTAGTAACCAATCCAAAAGTAGTAGAGTTTGTCTTTGACCTTTAACTACGGTTAAGGGCATACTCTTTAACGTCTGTTCTAAATACTGTACTTCTAGGTTTGAAGCACCTATTACCTGAATATCAAAACCATTAGAAACTTTCAAAACTATATTTGTTCCTCCTAATAACAGATCAGAAATGGCTTGAGCAGTTTTCTCAGACATAATTAATACATCAAATGGTGTGTCAACTTACATCATAATTGGTTTACCATTTATGGCCGCTTCTACCAACATGTTTCTTTATATCTTTGTTGACAGAATTTATGCAAAACGCAAAATCAGTTTCCCAACTATCCTGATTATCATGAACATTTTCCACATTATGTTCTTGGCCTATAGTATGAACTGTGGCATTAATTTTCTTTCTGGACTACTTAGGAAATCTACAAACATTTGTAAAATGGCCCATTTTTCTAAATTCAGGCCTGTCTGTTCCATAACAGGACATTTCCTTGCTTGGTATGAAAGATGATCAGTTTTACCACACCTATAGCATTTTGGTTTTTCCTGTTGTTTCTGCATGTAGGTTTGAATCTGATATTTGTGAACATTAGAGTTCAGCAATTTTCTATGACTAGGCTTTGACATATTCTTTCTCTGATTCTCTTTGTCTTTCAATCTTGAGCCTATCTTGCTAATTTTTAAATTTTCCATCCTATTGCTCGTAGAATTACCTATTATATTACTTTGCCTATTTGATGTTTTTAAATCCCTGCCTATTATCAATACCTTTTCTAGTGTAAAATCCTTATCTTGCACTATTTTCTTTCTTATTCTGAGATGTGCAATGGGTAATAACTTGATCTTATGATAGCATTTTCTAACTTTAGAAATTCACATGAAACATCAAAATTCCCAACTCTTGTTACAAAAGCATCTGAGCTTTCTTTTTCTTTCTCATATGCCTGTGCTGTAAATTGATACTTCTCAAAATATTTTTTGACCTGAGGAGCAAAATATGGGGTAAGAATCTTAATTACAGCTTCAATTGTGTCATCGGTAGGTTGCAGTGTCTTAAACTCTTCCCAAACCTTTCTACCAGCTGTGTGAGGTAACAACGCCTTTTTCTGTGCATCATTCATACTACCTAATACTTCTCTATATCTTAAACTCCTCACACCAGTGTTTCCATTATGCTGCAACATGATCTGGTTCAGCAACAATGTGGAATCTTTCAGGATGTTCAATGCCCATATGTATTTTGAATTCTTACCTGGATAAGGTTAGGCTAATGAAATTTACAAAATTAGCTTGTAGCTTCTTAAATAGTTAATTCTATCCTAGTTCCTATGTAGCTTATTGCGCCTTTTGTGTGTTTATGCAACAAACTTTAGTAGTTCTACGCTTTATGTTTTATATAAAACTAACCCAGGCTTACGGTAAATATTTACCTCTGCGCCTTTGCCTACTGATGATAAAAATTACCACTACCATGTTTGGTCCTAACAAACCAAAATTTAAATGTTTAATGGTGGCGACGTTTTTGACATCGAATTTGATTGTAGCCTATGATTGTGGGTTCGTCTGGATGGTTGTAGTTTCCTGCTGCATTGAGCTTGTATTCCTCTAGTTGGCTCTACTTCTGCTGCTGCTTCTGCATCTTCTACAAAAGTCTGGTTCCCTACAGATCGCCCCCAAATATGCTGTTTACATTACAGAATGATTACGTTTGATGTATCAGCTCACTCACCTGGAATAATATCCATTGACTAGCGTTGCTCTACATCTCACCCCACGTCGCCAAATATGCTTCATATACAACATCATTATTATGTTTGATGTATCAGCTCCCTGACCTGGAATAATATCCATTAATTAGTGCTCTACATATCATCTGCCTTCGCCGATTCTTCCTGGTGGGATTGAATGATACGTTGTTTCGTTAAAATACACTCAATTCTTCAGGTTTTCATTGCTGCTCAGCTCTCAATGGCTTGTGACTCTCGAGTAAGTACATCGACTTAAAACTTGTGCCTAAGAGATACGAAAATAACAAATGAGCATCACTTATAAAAGAGTAGATCTTACTAAAATACAAAAGTAAGAAATATCACATCCTATCATTGAATAATTGATGAATTATTAAATCCTTCATAATATACGTTACTATGCTTTTACTTAATGCTTAAACAAGTTTTATCAATGCAATATTGTTCAACATTATTTTCAATACACGTAGCACAAATAGTATTACACTACATATACATAACATATAGGGAATATTTCTTTATTTACTTGTGCGCTGTTTACTGCACGTTCATTATACACGCTAATCTTCATAAGAGCTCTTTTACTATTGTTTGTCAATATTTCAGCTTCAAATAAAGAAACCGAACTAGAGGGGCACATGGAGGCAGCTGGCCTTCGTCATGTCAAGCAGTCTTAATTTGCTCTTATCTCCACTGTGTACTTTTACTTAAATATATTTTATTCACAATCTAATTGATCATTTCTTATGTCACAACCAAAAAGTCCACGAAGTGTTACTAAAATTGATTTATTGGGTTTTGCGTTGTTAAAAATAAATGAGCTAAAAAATATTTGTCATTTACTTAACATTGCAATTAGGTTTAAAGTACTGCTGCATAAATTTACTTTGATGTATTTCATATAAAATGTTTTAGACTTATTCATTTCAAAATTTTAGGTGTGATTCTCGACAGCAAATTTACTTTTGAGAAACATATAAGGTCTATGTCTTCTTCAATTGCACAAAAAATTGGCTTATTGGGAAAGTCTTAAGATTTTCGGTGATCAATCTATTCTGAAGAAGTGTTTTAATTCTTTCATTCTACCTTGTTTTGAGTATTGTTCTCCTGTCTGGTCTTCAGCTGCTGGTTCTCATCTTAATATGTTGGACAGAAACTTATTTTCTATTCAATTTCTTATTCTTGATCTAGATATTAATCTCTGGCACCATCGTTCAATTAGTTCATTATGCATGTTACATAAGATTTTTCATAACTCAGACCATCCTTTACATTCAGATCTCCCTGGACAATTCCATCCTGTTCGTAATACTAGGCAGGCAGTTAATTCTAATATCCAGTCCTTCTCCATCACGAGGCTCAATACTACGCAGTACTCTAGAAGTTTCATTCCAGCTGTTACCAAGTTGTGGAATGACTTCCTAATCGGGTAGTTGAATCAGTAGAACTTCAAAAGTTCAAAGTTAGAGCAAATGCTTTTTTGTTGACCAGGTGGACATGAGTCTTTTTATAGTTTATATATGGCATATTTTTTTTTGATGTTGTTAATAGTTTATATATGACATATCTGTTTTGACGTTGTTACTTTTTTTTTCTATTGATTTTTTGTTAATTTATTCTCTTCATTTATTTATTTCCTTATTTCCTTTCCTCACTGGGCTATTTTACCCTGTTGGAGCCCCTGGGCTTATAGCGCTTTGATTCTCCAATTAGGGTTGTAGCTTTGACAGTAATAATAATAACAATAATAATAATAATAATAATAATAATAATAATAATAATAATAATAATAATATCCGACATGACTAATATATTTGGTCAAAATAGGTAGAGTAGTTTCTGTTTGAAGTTGCTCACAAACAAAGAAATAAATAAACAGACTGGAGCATACACATACCCATCGAAAAATTTGGGCGGAGGCAGCTATGGTGTACCTCTCGCTTCCTTTGTTCCCTCGTCCTGTGCAACTTGATTAAGAAGAAGAGGTCTCGCCATCTCCGGCTGGAAAGCTTTCTCAATGACAAATGACATTTGATAAATCAGAAGCATTGCTCCCCTGGATAAAAAAAAAAAAATGTAACAGAATTCTAATATTTCGAGGTTCCACTTTCATTTATTAGATTCCTTTCGTCAACTGCTAGGGGAAACAGAACTGACTAAATTATATATATATATATATATATATATATATATATATATATATATATATATATATATATATATATATATATATATATATATATCAACACAACATCGTGTTCAAATAGAAATAAATTTCTACCTCATACTTGGGATCGAACGCCAGCCCCTTCTAATGAAAGGCCAGGTCGAAACCAACCATGCCACGAGAGACCATAAAAGAAATTGAAACCTGACGCTACCTAGCTGTCCGAGGATTTACCTGGCGAGACATCAGTCTCTTACCACCGAGTTTTACCCAATTTCCTGGCCCACCACGTGACACAATTGGTAGTAATTCATTCAAATTGCCCCTAATGAGTCAATATGGATAAATATCAACACAACATCGTGTTCAAATATAAATAAATTTCTACCTCATACTTGGGATCGAACGCTAGCCCCTTCTAATGAAAGGCCAGGTCGAAACCAACCATGCCACGAGAGACCATAAAAGAAATTGAAACCTGACGCTACCTAGCTGTCCGAGGATTTACATGGCGAGACATCAGTCTCTTACCAGCGAGTTTTACCCAATTTCCCGGCCCACCACGTGACGCAATTGGTAGTAATTCATTCAAATTACCCCTAATAAGTCAATATTGATAAATATCAGCACAACATCGTGTTAAAATAGAAATAAATTTCTACCTCATACTTGGGATCAAACGCTAGAACCTTCTAATGAAAGGCCAGTTCGAAACCAACCATGCCACGAGAGACCATAAAAGTAATTGGAACCTGAGGCTACCTAGCTGTCCGAGGATTTACCTGGCGAGACATCATTCTCTTACCAGCGAGTTTTGCCCAATTTCCCGGCCCACCACATGACACAATTGGTAGTAATTCATTCAAATTACCCTTAATGAGTCAATATGGATAAATATCAACACAACATCGTGTTCAAATAGAAATAAATTTCTACCTCATACTTGGGATCGAATGCTAGCCACTTCTAATGAAAGGCCAGGTCAAAACCAACCATGCCACGAGAGACCATAAAAGAAATTGGAACCTGAGGCTACCTAGCTGTCCGAGGATTTACCTGGCGAAACATCAGTCTCTTACCAGCGAGTTTTACCCAATTTCCCGGCCCACCACGTGACACAATTGGTAGTAATTCATTCAAATTACCCCTAATGAGTCAATTTGGATAAATATCAACACAACATAGTGTTCTAATAGAAATAAATTTCTACCTCATACTTGGGATCGAACGCTAGCCCCTTCTAATGAAAGGCCAGGTCGAAACCAACCATGCCCCGAGAGACCATAAAAGAAATTGGAACCTGACGTTACCTACCTGTCCGAAGATTTACCTGGCGAGACATCAGTCTCTTACCATCGAGTTTTACCCAATTTCCCGGCCCACCACTTATCTCAGAGTTAGTTAAATCACTAAAAGATATCAGTTCTGGTTCTTCATCAGGGTCTTCATTAGTAGTAGCAACAGGATAGTCGTCTTTAGACCTAAGAGTTGAGGTAGTCACCAATGTTACTCGAGGTGGTCCACTATTTACTCTACTTTGGTACTGCTTCAACAAGTTCACATGAACTAATTGTGTACTAATTACATAGTTTACCTTAGAAAGATGATCTAGGACTGTATATGGGCCGGCAAACTTCTCTCTCAATGGAGCTCCTGGAATTGGATGGTTTAAAAGTACCTGGTTACCTTTCTGGAACTCCCTTAACCTGGCTTTCTTGTTCCCCTGTTGCTGCATTACTTGTTGCGAGGAAAGGAGGTTAGAACATACCAAATCATTTATCTGATGAAACTTACTGTTAAGGTCCTTAATATATTGCAACGTGTTAGTAGTCTCCTCTGGTTTCTGATGCAAAATATTTTCTTTCACCATAACCAATACAGTTCGTGGTCGACGACCAAACAAAGCCTCAAAGGGAGATATCCCTGTGGAATCATGTGGAGTGCATCGTAAAACATACATTAGGAGATCGAGGTCCTCATCCCAATGATTTGCCGTTTCACTGTTGTACTTACGCAAAAGGTTCTTCAAGGTTTGATGGAACCTTTCCAGGGCACCATTTGTCAATGGATGATATATAGAGGAGTTAACATTATGAATATTCAATGTATGCATAGTTTGTTTGAAGACATGGCTTGTAAAATTAGTTCCCTGGTCACATTGTAACTCATAAGGAAATAAAAAAACAGTGAAAACCTTCCTAAGGTTAAGTAATATAGTCTTTGCATTTATATTTTTGATTGCAAATGCCAAAGGGTACCTTGAAGTGGGGCACATTGCAGTCAGTATGTATTCAATCCCTCTCTTGGTCTTTGGTAAGGGACCAACGCAATCTATGATGAGTTTGTAAAAAGGAGTTTTGGGTACTAGTACGTTCTGAAGTGGTGCTGGCGGGATTCTCTGGTTAGGTTGACCTGTAACCTGACAATGGTGACATGAAGCAACATAGCTCTTATTATCTTTACCAAGGCTTGGCCAATAATAGTCTTCACTTACTCTTTTGTAAGTCTTGTTGACCCCTAAGAGGGATTCTGCAGAATGGGCGAGGTCTAACAAGGAAAGTCTTAGAGGTTGAGGAATGACTATTTGGTGTCAATCCCTCCAAGTATGGTTAGAATTAATCTGTGGCGACCTGAAATGCCTGCAGAGAATACCTTTATTCACATAAAAATATGGCAATTTAGGATTTTCATCTAGAATTCTCACCTTTTTCCAAAGTTCACTAAGGCTGGGGTCCTCTTTCTGTACCTCAGTAAACTCTTTCTTACCTACGTTCACCAAGTCTAAAGCCTCCATAGTTCTTCCAGTAGTTTTACTCTCACTTTTCAAAGGTCCTGCCCTGGAAGTATTCCTAGTCACAACCTGAGTTATAGCTGGTGGAGATTCTATGGACTTACTTTCTTCTTGGATTACGAATTCAGGATCTGAAATAATAAAATTAGTTTTCACCTGTGACCCTGCTAGATCATTACCCAAGATCAGCTTCACTGGAGAGCACGGCAAGGCTTGCTTTAACACAGCTACTTTAGCCTTTCCTGTAAAGTAAGGACTTACAATTTCCACTTCAGCAAGAGGCAGAGTCCTGGAAGAGGTTAAATCTGAAATGGTTACAAACTCCTTAGTATAAGTTAAATTCTTCGAACTTAAGTCTGCCAATATAGACTGAGAGGAACCAGAGTCTCTGAGGCACTTCAGTGAAGTACCATTTACAGTAATATCACAAATAAATCCTTCAAACGGCTGCAACCCTTCCATCAGAGTAGTCACATGGCATGTGCTCCTTGACTGGGCATTTTTACCTTCTTTTGCTTTTGAAGTTTTGCACTGGGGAAGTGGACAATTTTCAATAGTGTGGCCTTCTTTCTTGCAGTAAGCACAGGATACCTGGGGAGATTTGGAAAAGGAAGGAGATGATTTGTTAGTTTGACCCTTTTGTGATTTATGGATTAAGTGGTAATCATCGGCGAGAGTACCTGCCTTCTCTACCAGTGTTTCACCTTAAAAATGAATGAAGGTCGAGATATGAGTAGGCACTTTCCTCAAAAATTCTTCTAGAAGAATCAAATTCTTAAATGATTCGAAGTTATCAACACCTGCTCTTTCTAACCACTTATTCAACTGCCTATTTTTTGAGACTACAAAATTCTACAAAAGTTTGGTTGAAAGTTTTAACAGAATTTCTAAAATTTTGTCTGTACCCTTCTATGGTAATGGAGTACGCATCCAAGATAGTTTTCGTTAACACTGTATAGTCATTTTCACTTACCAGTTGTGAAGCAACAAATGCAGCTTTACCCTTCACTTTGTTCCTGATGAGCAAGGACCAGAATTCTACAGGCC
>NC_090750.1:2428184-2433763 GCF_036898095.1 Palaemon carinicauda
CCGAGTTTCAAACTTTAGGTAGTAAGGTTGGAAGAATAGACAGTATTTTACATGAGAGGATGAGAGAGAGAGAGAGAGAGAGAGAGAGAGAGAGAGAGAGAGAGAGAGAGAGAGAGAGAGAGAGAGAGAGAGAGAAATCTTCATTTCTTTCATTTAACAATCTGATAATTTAGAATATTTTTTTTTCATAATTTGGTTAATAAAGGATCATAGTCATTTCTATTTTTCTTTAAAGTTTCCATCTCTCGTGTTTTCATTTACTCGAAAGCAAATGCATGTTTTTTCTTTGTCTTGCTTCTAGGTAACCCCTAAAATCGTTCATCTTTCTTGTCGTTTATAGTATAAACAAAAATCATATACGTTGCACACCCTCCAATTATCATTAATTTTAATTCCTTTTTAATTAATGCTTTTCTCATGCATTTTTGAGAAATAAACCACAATTTCTCATTTTTCTTACAATTGAAATCACTTTTGAAAAATCCCCAACGCTGTGTACATCTGCTTTATAAAAGAGTTATCTGTTAACATGGGATCCTTTTCTGATGGCTAACTCAAAGTTTTGCATCGCCTGATTCGCTAAAGGATCCTTTTCTAGAGGCCATTCCATTCCCTCCTTGTTACTCTACTGAAAATGCCATTGCTGATGTCGGAGATCCTTAAGGAACATATACTACATAACTAGGATATCTCTCTCTCTCTCTCTCTCTCTCTCTCTCTCTCTCTCTCTCTCTCTCTCTCTCTCTCTCTCTCTCTCTCATTTAATGAGGTCTTTTTTACATCCGTTTATGAACTCCTCCCTTTTTTATAGTCATGCATATTTTGCTATGAAATCCATTGCCATTTTGATCGTATCATTACTTCAAAGATTTATTTAAGAATGAGACTGAACATTACCAATTGCGAATATCTTTTGGAATTATATCAAACGTTTTAAAGTTCTGGATAAATTTCATTATATAAATAATTTTCATAAACATTACTTTACTAGCTCTTAGATCTTGTAGTGGCTCATCGTCGTATATAAAAACTACCATATTATACTGTAAGTCTTGAAATTGATTGGATATTCTACCTGGACTCTATTACAGCTTTCAAAATTTCTGACTGCTGACGCTTGTATTCAAACAGCACTGTCTGCAGCAACGTTCAGTGCGACTGAGGAAGCATGGGCGTTCATTCCAAAATTCTTCCTCTATTTCATTCGAGTAGAGAACAAGTACAAAAAAAAAAAAAAAAAAAAAAAAAAAAAAAAAAAAAAAAAAAAAAAAAAACTTTCATAATTTCCGTTTTCCAATTGGAAATAAAAATCTGATCGATGTAATTTTAATTGGTATTTCATCAGAGAACTTATGGAGGCAATATATGCTTTATTGCATTTGAAATGAAACTTCTCTGGCTTGGTTTGATTTAAAAGAAATTATGGTCAATGGGAGTTAAACCTTTAAATATTATTTCAAGACTCAACTCCATTCACGAAACCATATTATTATTATTATTATTATTATTATTATTATTATTATTATTATTATTATTATTATTATTATTATTATTATTATTATTATTATTATTATCAGTGTGTTAGGTCTTGCTCTGTGCTCGGTAATATCGTCACCGTATCGATATTCTATTATCTATTTTATACTATATAAGAGAAACTATGATTAAAAAATGAGTTTGTTGGGGAAAAACATTTCAGGTTTTAATTTCATACTTGGAAAGATAAAGATAAAAGTAGTTGAATATTTTTTTCGTTATCATAACTAATTTCTTACAAAATGAGAACTAATTTTAATAACGCCATCACATAGCAAAACAAGACTATAGAATATAGTTTACCGTTGCAAAATGAAGTAACAAAAAAGAAAAAAGTATATGCAATAATAGGATTCAGTCAGCAAAGTCAAATATGTAACCACATAAAAAAAACGATTTTGTCAAAGAAAGAAAGAATGAAGAAGTTCAGTTTCTAAAGTCAATGAAGAACTTCATGTAAGCGAGTGTCTTCTCTTGAGACGCCCAAGGCAAGATAATGTAAATTTTTAAGTGGAAACCAATGTCAGGAATATGAATAATGCATCTAGGTAAAAATATTATGGGGGAAATACACACAAAGAATTTAGTAGAGTATTTGTAAGAACTTATATCATTTATGTATTTTATAGGATTTTTTATAATTATGACAAGTAAGTGTTCATAGGCTTAATTAGGGATGTCATACACTAATGATGTCTATTTATTTATTTCAATAAATTATATAACATTAATAACCACACTTACTGTCTTTGATAAGAGGTACAAGCCGTAAAGGATGTACCCTGAGCTTAATATGAGTAATAATACACTAAAAAAAAAAAGAAAAAAAAAACTCCTTAATGGAATTTATATTACTTATGAAACATTAAATAAATTCACTGATATGTTTAATGTATGTTATAACAGCAAGTAGTATGTGTTTTGAATTAATGAGATATTTGACACCTTCAAACATTACTTTATATTCTTCGCAGGTGTTTGACTCGCTAAGGTAGGTTATTATATGATTAAAAAGTCTTGAAGCACGTTGTAATAGGGACAGTTGCACAGTGAGCTCAAAAACATTTTGAAAAATTCCTTATACCTTTTAAGTAAGAATTGA
Organism: Palaemon carinicauda; assembly: GCF_036898095.1. Lineage (NCBI taxonomy): Eukaryota > Metazoa > Arthropoda > Malacostraca > Decapoda > Palaemonidae > Palaemon > Palaemon carinicauda. The sequence goes on from NC_090750.1 coordinate 2,430,823, forward strand.
AATGGGTTAAAACATCCATACGTGTGCTAACTGTACCAACCGTGTGTCACACGATCGTACATAGTTCATTTGTGTATATATTATGCTTGTATCTTCGCTCTTTCCTGGCACTAAAATGAACCAGATTAAACATGTCTGCTTTTCTCCTCTGTATCAGTGTCTGTTTTTCAACCAGAAATTTCTTGTTGCTTTGAACTTTTGTATATAAAGGAGAGTGTTCTATAATAAATTTAATTAATTGCTTTCAACCTGCCTTTGAGTCACAACCTTCTATCGGCTCGTCACATAACTAAGACATAAACCTCATTAAAATCATTTAAGTTCAAAGTGAGAGTTAAAGGATGAAAATAATCTTCATTCTTAGTTCAATGAAAGTTTGAATTTCCTCAAGTGTTCAACTTGTTATAAAGAGTTCCGGGGATACATCGAAATTAGACAAAGTTAACAGAATAAGATCAAAGAATTTGTTTAAACAAGTTCAGAGGTTGGAAATTCCTTTCATGTATCTACGAAAAGAGTCTTCTTATATATATATATATATATATATATATATATATATATATATATAATATATATATATATATATATATATATATATATATATATATATATATATATATATATATATATATATATATATATATTTATACACACATATATTTATATTCAGGTAAGCCTTATGTTTTAATACATTAATGTCTGGAAACCACTCAAAGTCAATAGCATCTGGCAGGCCGGGAATCGAGCCCTGGTCTAGGATACTTGTATGACAGTGACTGTACTATTTAGCCCCGAAGAAAGATAAAGACAATGATAATTTTTCTGTTTATATACCTATCTAATTCAGGTTTTTTTGTACTAAAATAGAAATCAACTCATCTTCACCATAATAGCTAATTGGTATTTTTGTACTTGGGATTTTATTAATGATATGTATCGCACATTTAAACTTGGTTTTCATATTCAAATAAGTCATATATTTTAATAAATTAATGTTTGGATTCTCTTACCAATATTAGGATCAGAGTCCCAGGCCAAAGCCGATCAAAGGCAATAGCATCTAACTGGCCAGGAATTGAACCCTTCTCCATTTTTCTTGTATGACAGTGATCGTACTATTTAGCCTTAAAGAAAGATAAAAGTCTATGACAATTCTTCTGTTCATATACCTAGAAAATTCACGTTTTTCTTGTACTTAAAATTGAAATCAACCCATCTTCACCATCATAGCTAATTGGTATGTCAGTACTTGGTATTTGATTAATGATATATATTGCACATTTAGACGTGTTTTTCATATTTAAATAAGTCATATATTCTAATTAATTAATGTATGGATTCTCTTACCAATCTCGGGATCAGAGTACCAATAGCATCTAACTGGCCAGGAATTGAACCTATGTCCAGGATACTCGTATGACAGTGACCATACCATTTGGCCACAACGAAAGGTAAAAGTCAAAGACAATTCTTCTGCACGAATACCTGTCGAATTTCGGTCAACCTATCTTCACCATCGTAGGTAATTGGTATGTTTGTGACTTGGCATCTGATTAATGATAATTTTAAACATTTAGGCATGTTTTTTTCATACTCAATTAAGACATGAGACTCTGATCCCGAGATGGATGAGAGAATTGTGGCATTAATGTAGAAAAATATATGGCTTATTTGATATAAAAAAAAGTCTAAAATCTAAATGTTCTAAATTCATAATTAATCGAATTTGACAGGAATATGTACATAAAAATTGTCATTATTTATATCTTTCTTCTTCACTAAATATTACGGTCACCGTCATACAAGTATCCTGGACTAGGATTTGAATTGCGGCCGGTCAAATCCTATTGTCTTTGAGTGTTTTCGCCCTGGAACTCTAATTATGAGGTTAATAAGAGAATCCAGGCATTAATGTATTGATATATATGACTTATTTGAATAAAAAACTGCAAAATCTATCATGATTATATATATATATATATATATATATATATATATATATATATATATATAATGTATATATATATATATATATATATATATATATATATATATATATATATATATATATATTATATATATATATATATATATATATATATAATATAATATATATATATATATATATATATATATATATATATATATATATATATATATATAAATACATATATATATATATATATATATATATATATATATATATATATATATATATATATATATATATATATACTGTGAGCCCTCGTTTATCGCGGTAGATAGGTTCCAGACCCGACTGCAATAGGTGAAAATCCACGAAATAGTGACACCATATTTAGTATTTATTAAATATGTATATTCAGACTTTTAACCCTGGAACGGTACGGTGGGTCGTCCGCGACCCCGAGCGTCAAAAAAAAAAGAGGTTTTTCTCACGTGACTCACCCCCCTGACTGAATTTGTGGGTGATCGACCTGCAGTAGGTGTCTCGCCTACATACTCTAGTAGTTTCCAGATGTGCATTGCTGTAGCTGTACTCCTTCCCCGATTTCTGAGACGCGTCGGGGTCGAGCGCGACCGAGTTTACCCTTATAATGTAATTTCCATAATTATCAAAGTTATTACGTATTATGAAATTGTCGTAGAATGGTGCAACTTGTATAGGTTATCAGTTGTGGAAAGTCTTGGTGGATTGTCTGGCTACCATGTGCATGATTTTTTTTTTTAGTTAAAATGTCGTTCATTACCAAGAGGACCATTTTACCGCGAGTGCCCCTTTTTCATTTTTTTTCATTTTTTGCCAAGTCATTTTTCCGTAAGATATTGCCAAATAGTGTCGGAAAACTTTTGCTTTTTTAGTGTTGGAAACTGTAGTTAGATGATCTGGCTACCCATGCGTGACTTTGTTTTTGTCAGATACGACGTAGTTATTGGTATATTGGGTATTTAACTGCGGTTG
>NC_090750.1:2434263-2459263 GCF_036898095.1 Palaemon carinicauda
CTATCATCTTATTTCTCTTCCTCCAGTTTTTTTTTTATTACTATTTCTATAGTTAGTATATGAAATATATATTTTAATGTTGTTACTATCCTTAAAATATTCTATATTAAATGTTAGTTACTTCTCTTGTATCTTATTTATTTTCTGGTTTCCTTTCCTCACTGACCTATTTTCCTTGTTGGAGCCCTTCGGCTTATAGAATTCTGCTTTTCCAACTTGGGTTGTAGCATAGCTAATAATGATAATAATAATAATATCAATAGGTGGACTTAACACTAAGAAGCCGTAATAATATTAAAGACAAGGGTGAATGAAATAGATTTGATACTAAAAAAAAAGAGGAACGTCCAAATGTATAGGGTACAGACATGCATCCGGTACCATGTAAATCCCAATGCTGACTCTATTAACTTTGACGTTATCTTGACTTAAATAAATTCCAAGAACAATTACAACCATTGGAATGAAGAATGTGATCTGAGACAATAGGTCAACTACTTAAAATTTCAGACTCTTCGCGAATATCAGTAGAAGTTTTTAAATACCTGTATGATTAAAAATGTTAATAATTCAGAAAGGTTGATGGCTTTATTGTGCTGATGACTCCTCAGCCGGTAGAACTGTAGGTTACCCACGGTAGGACCTGGAAGGGCCAGGCAATGGCTGGTGGTGACTCTTCGGCCGATAGACCTGTAAGTTCCCTAAGACTAGCCCTGGAAGGGCAAGACAATGTCTGGTGGTGACTCTCCAGGCCATAGGCGTATAGCCTACCCAATGTAGGACCTGTAAGGGCCAGCCAATGGCTGGTGATGACTCCTCAGCCAATAAACCAATAGGATAAAAAGGTAGGATCCAGGAGGGCCAGGGAATGGCTGGTGGTGACTCATCAGCATATAGATGTATAACCAACCAAAGGTAGGACCAAGGAGGGCCAGTCAGGTTGCTCATGACTCCCAAGTCGGTTTACCTCTACGTTCCACAAAGTTGGGCCGAGGAAGGCCAGGCAATGGCTGCTGATGAATCCACAGCCGGTAGACCTGTAATCTCACCATGGTAAGACCAGGAGGAACCAGGTAATGGCTGGTGGTGACTCCTAAGCTGATAGACGTAAAGGCTCCCTATTGTAGGACTTGGGAGAGCCAACCAATGCCTGCTGATGATTCCTCATCCGGTAGACATATAAGCTCCACAAGGTAGAACACAGGCGAACCAGGCAATGGCTGGTGGTTAATCCTCATCTGGTAGACGTATAGTCTTCCCAAGGTAGGACACAGGAGGGCCAGCCAATGGCTGCTGATGACTCATCAGCCAGTAAACCTTTACGCTCCCCAAGGTAGAACTCAGGAAGGCCAGGCAATGGCTGGTGGTGACTCTTCAGCTGATAGATGTATAGGCTCCCAAAGGTAGTACCCAGGAGGACCAGCCAATTGCTGCTAATGACTCCTCAGCCGGAAGACCTATAGGCACCACAAGGTAAGACCCAGAAGGACCAGGCAATGGCTGGTGGTGACTCCTTAGCTGATAAATGTATAGGGTCCTCAAAATAGGAACCTAGAGGGCCAGCCAATGGCTGCTGATGATTCCTAAGCCGGTAAACTTGTAGGCTCCTCAAAGTAAGACACGGAAGGACCAGTCAATGGCTGGTGGTTACTCCTCAGCTGATAGAGGTATAAGGTCCCAAAGGTAGGACCCAGGAGGGCCAGCCAATTGCTGCTGATGACTCCTCAGCCGGTAGACATATAGGCTCCCTAAGGTAGAACCCGGAAAGGCCTGGCAATGGCTGCTGGTTACTCCTCAGCTGATAGACCTGTAAGCTCCCCAAAGTAAGACCAATGAGGGACAGGTAATGGCTGCTGATGACTCCTCGGCTGGTAGACCTGTAAGCTTCCTAGGGTAGGAGCTGGAAGGAAAAGGCAATAGCAGGTGGTGACTACTTAGCTGATAGACGTAGAGGTTACCCAAGGTAGGGCCTTGGAAGGCTAGCTAATGGTTGGTGGTGACTCTACATCAGTAGACCTATAGACTCACAAATGTAGGACCCAAGAGGACGAGGTAATGGCTGGTGGTAATTCCCAAGCTGATAGTCGTTTAGGCTCCCCAAGGTAGGACTCAGGTGATCCAGGCAATGGCAGCTCGTGACTCCCAAACCGTGAGACATATAAGCTCCCTTAGGTAGGTCTCGGATGGACTAGCCAGGCAATGGTTGGTGGTGACTCCTCAGCTGATAGACCTGTAGGCTACCTAAGATAGGAGCTGGGAGGGAGAGCTAATGGCTCTTAATGACTGCTCAGTCAGTAGACCTATAGGCTCCAAAAGGTACGACCCAGGAGGGCCAGGCAATGGCTTCTGATGACTCATCAGCCATTATATGTGTAAGATGTCCAGTGTAAGAACCCAAACGACCAGGAAATATCTGGTAATGACTCCTCAGCTGATACCCGTACAGGTTACCCAATGTAGGAACTTGGAGGACCAGGAAATGGTTGTTTATGACTCTTCAGCCACCACACCTATAGGCTCCCCAACGTAGGACAAAGGAGGGCCAGGCAATGACTGGTGGTGACTCTTGAGCTGATAGGCATATAGGTTACCCAAGGTAGGACCTTGGAGGGCCAGGAAATGGCTGGTGATGACTCCTCAGCTGATGGACGTGAAGGGTATCCAAGGTAGGACCTTGGAGGGACAGGAAATGGCTGATGATGACTTCTCTGAAAGTAGACCTATAAACTCCCAAAGTAGGACCCAGGACGGACCGGCAATGACTGCAGATAACTCCACAGCCAGTAGACATGTAACCTTCCCAAGATAGAACACAGCAAGGATGAGGAAATAGCTGGTGGTGACTCCTCGGCTGATAGATGTATAGGCTAACCAAGGTAGGACATGGGAGGGCCAGCCAATGGCTGCTGATGACTCATCAGCCAGGAGACCTATGGGTTACCAAAGGTAGACCAAGGAGGGACAGGTAATGTTTGGTGGTGACTCCTCAGCTGATAGATGTGTATGCCACACAGGATAGGACCCAGGAGAGCCAGTCAATGGGTGCTGATGACTTCTCAGTGAGTAGACCTGTAAATTTTCTAGGGTAGGATGCAGAAGGACCAGGCAATAGCTGGTGGTGACTCCCCAACTGATAAACGTATAGGCCCCACAAAGTAGGATCTGGGAGGGCCAGCCAATGGATGCTGATGACTCCTTAGCCAGTACATCTATAGTCTCCGCAATGAAGGACCCGGAAGTGCCAGTGAATGGATGCTTATGACACTTTAGCCGGTCGATCCATATTCTCCCAAAGGTAGGACCTGGAAGTGCCAGGCAGTGGCTGGTGGTGTATTCTCAGATGATAGATGTGCAGGCTACATAAGGTAGGACCTAGGAAGGCCAGCTAAAGGTTCTTAATGACTCCTCAGCCAGTATACTTATATGCTCCACAATGTATGACCCAGGAGAGCTAGGCAGTGGCTGGTGGTGACTCATAAGCTGACAGACATATAGGGTGCCCAAGGTTGGACCTGGGAGGGACAGCCATTGGCTGGTGATGACTCCTCAGTCAGTAGACCTATAATTTCCCCAAGGTATGAACTTGGAGGTCCAAGCAGTGGCTGTGGATGACTTCTGAGGCAGTAGACTTGTATGTTCCCCAAGGTAGGATCCGGAAGGACCAAGCAATGGCTGATGGAACCTCCTCAGCTGATAGACGTAGAGGCCACACAATTTATTACCTGAGGGGGCCAGCTAGTGGTTGCTTATAACTTCTCAGCCAGTAAACCTATAGGCTCCTGAAGGTAGGACCTAGAAGGGCTAGGCAATGGCTGGTGGTGACTTCTAAGCATAGGAACTTATAGGCTCTCAAGGTTGGAGCCATAAAGGCCAGTCAACGGCTGCTGATAACTCCTCAGCCAGTAGAGCTGTAAGCTCCTCAAGGAAGGCCCATGAAGGATAAGGCAATGTCTGGTGGTGACTCCTCAGCTGAGAAATGTATAGTCAACCCAAAGTAGGCCCTGGGAGGGCCAGCATATAGCTGGTGATGACACCATAGCCAATAGACCTATAGGCTCCCAATGGTACGATCCAGGAGGGCCATGCAATGGCTGGTAGTGTCTCCTCAGCTAATAGATGTATAGGCTACACTAGGTAGGACCTGGGAGGGCCAGACAATCCCTGCTTTTGACTCCTATGCTGGTAGACCTATAATCTCCCCAAGGTAGGACATGGAGGACCACGCAATGACTTCTTAAGGAAGGACTTCCAAGCCAGTAGACCTGTAGGCTACCCAAGGTTGTACTAGGAGTGCCATGCAACATCTGCTAATGACACCTCAGCCAGTAGACCTAAAGGGTAGCCAGGGTAGGATCCAGAATGGCCAAGCAGTGGCTGGTGGTGATTCCTCAGCTGATCAATGTATAGGCTACCCAAGGTAAGACCTGTTAGTGCCAGATAATGGCTGGTGATGACTCTTCAGCCAGTAAACGTATAAGCTCCACAAATTAGGTTCTGGGAAGGCCAGCCAATAGCTACTAATGTCTCCTTATCTGGTAAACCTATAGGCTCCCTAAAGTAGGACCTGGAAGAGCCAGGCAATGGCTGGTGGTGGCTCCTCAGCTGATAGTCATATAAATGACCAAAGGCTGCTGATGACTCCTCGGACGGTACACCTGTAAGCTCTCCCAGGTAGGACTCACAAAGGGCTAGGCATTGGCTGCTGATGACTCTGAACCTGCTAGACCTGTAAGCTCTTTAAGCAAGGACCCAGGAAAGCCAGGCAATGGCTGCTGGTGATTCCTCAACTCAGAGACATACAGGTTTGCCAAAGTAAGACCTGGGAGGGACAGCCAATAGTTGCTGATGGCTCAGCTGGTATACCTATAAGCTCACCAAGGTAGGACCCAGGAGTACCAGGCAATTGCTGCTTGTGACTCCTGAGCTAGTAGACCCATAGTTTCCCAAGGTATGACCCAGAAGTGCCAGGAAGTGGCTGGTGGTGAATTCAGCTGATAGATGTACAGACTACTCAAGGTAAGACCTGTGAGGGCCAGCCAATGGCTGCTGAAGACTCCTCAGCCAGTAGACCAATAACCTCCCCAAAGTAGGACCTGGAAGAACCAGGCAATGGATGGTGGTGACTTCTCAGCTGATAGACGTATATGCTACAAAAGGTGGGACCTGGGAGTGCCAGCTAATGACAGGTGATGATTCCTCAGGCAGTACACCTATAGGCTCCCCAAGGAATGACCAAGGAGGACCAGGCAATGGCTGGTGGGGACTCCTCCGCTAATAGACGTATAGGCTCCCCAAAGTAGGACCAAGGAGGGACAGGCAATGGCTTCTTATGACTCTTCAGCCATTAAACTTATAGGCTCCTCAAGGTATGACCCAGGAGGGCCAGGCATTGGCTGGTGGTAACTCCTCAGCTTGTACACCTATAAAGCTCCTCAAGGAAGGCTTGGAAGAACCAGGCAATGACTGGTGGTGACTCCTAAGCTGAGAGATGTATAGGGTACCCAAGGTAGATCCCAGGAGGGCCACGTAATGGCTGCCTATGATTCCTTAGCCGGTAAACATATAGGCTCCCCAAGGTAGGATCAGGAAGGACCAGGCCATGGCTGGTGGCGAATCTTTGGCTGATACACATTTAGGATACCCAATGTAGGATCTGTGAGACCCTGCCAATGGCGTAGGATGAGTCCTCAGCCAGTACCTTTATAGGCTTCCCAAGGTAGGATCTGTGAATGCCAGATAATGGCTAGTGATAACTTCTCAGTCCGTAGACCTCCAGGCTCACCAAGGTAAGGCCCATTAGGGCTAGCGGTGGCTGGTGGTGACTTCTCAGCTGGTAGACGTATAGGCTCCCCAAGGAAGGGCCACCAATTTGGGGGTGATGACTCTTCAGCCAGTAGAACTATAAGCTCCCCAAGGTAAGACCTGGGAGGGCCAGGCAATAGCTAGTGATAACTCCTCAGCCAGGTAAAATATAAGCTCCCCAAGGAAGGAATATGGAGGGCCAGGCAATGGCTACTTATGTATTCTCAGATGGTAAACCTATAGGCTCCCCAAGGTAGAACCCGGAAGAGCCAGGCAATGACTAGTGGTGACTCCTCAGCTGATATATGTATAGGCTACCCCAGGTAGGACCTGGGAGGGCATGACTATGGATAGTGATGAGTCCTCAGCCCGTAGACCTATAGGCTCCACAAGGTAGGACACAGGAGGGCGAGTCAATGGCTGGTGGTAAATCGTCAGCTGATAATCGTATAATCTACCCAAGGAAGGACTCAGGAGATGCAGGCACTAGCTGCTGATGAATCCTCAGACAGTAAACCTGTAAGCTCTCCAAGGTAGGACCCAGGAGCAACAGGCAATAGCTGATGGTGACTGCTCAACTGATAAATGTATAAGCCACCAAAGGTAGAACCTAGGAGTGCCAGTCAATGGCTACTGATGACTACTCAGCCACTAGACCTATAGGCTCCCGAAGGTAAGACCCAGGAGGGCCAGGATATGGCTGCTGATGACTCCTCAGTCAGTAGACCTGTAAGATTCCCAAGGTAGGACCGTGAAGGACCAGGCAATGACTGGAGATGATTCCTCATATAGGCTCTCCAAAGTAAGACCTGAGAAGGCCTGCCCTGGCTGCTGATGACTCCTCGGCCGGTAGACCTGTAGGCTTTCCAAGGTAGGCCGAAGAAATGCCAGTGAAAGGAAGCTTATGCTACCTTAGCCAGTCGATCCATATTCTCCCAAAGGTAGGACCTGGAAGTGCCAGTGAATGGATGCTTATGACACCTTAGCCGGTTGATCCATATTCTGCCAGAGGTAGGACCTGGAAGTGCCAAGCAGTGGCTGGTGGTGCATTCTTAGCTGATAGACGTAAAGGCTAATCAAGGTAGGACATGGGAGGGCCCAGCCAATGGCTGCTGAAGACTCCTCAGCCAGTAGACCTATAAGCTCCTCAAGGTAGGAACCAGGAGGGCCCGGCACTAGCTGGTGGTGTCTCCTCAGCTAATAGAAGTAAAAGTTAATCAAGGTAGAACCTGGGAGGGCCATCCAATGGCTGGTGATGACTCCTCGGCAAGTACACCTATAACCTCCTTAAGGTAGGACCCGGAAGATCCAGACAATGGATGGTGGTGACTCCTCAGCCATTACACCTATAGGCTCCTCTAGGTATGACCTAAGAGGGCCAGGCACCAGGTAGTGGTAACTCTTCAGTTAACAGACGTAGAGGTTACCCAAGGAGGGACATGGTGGAGTCAGCCAATTGCTGGTGATGACTCCTCAGCTAGCAAAACTATAAGCTCCTAAAGGCAGGACTCAGGAGGGCCAGGCAATGGCTACTAATGTGTCCTCAGATGGTATACTTATAGAATCCTCAAGGTAGGACCCGGAAGGGCCAGGCAATGGCTGGTGGTGATTCCTCAGCTAATAGACAAATAGGCCACCCAAGGTAAAACCTAGGAAGGTCAGTCAATGGCTGGTGGTGACTCCTCAGCTGATAATCGTATAAACTACCCAGAGAAGGATCCAGGAGGGACAGACAATAGCTGCTAATTAATCGTCAGACAGTAGACCTGTAAGCTCTCCAAGGTTGGACCCAGGAGGGCCAGGCAATGGCTCGGGGTGACTACTTAGCTGATATACGTATAGTCTATCTAATATAGGACCTGGGAGGGCCAGCCAATGGCTGGTTAGGACTCCTCAGCCAGTAGACATATAGGGTCCCAAAAATAGGACTCAAGAGGGCAAAGCAATGGCAGCTGATGGCTGTTCAGCAGTTATACCTTTAAGCTCCCTAAGGTAGGACCCAGAAGGACTAGGCAATGGGTGGTGTTGACTCCTAAGTTGAAAAACATATAGGTTCCCCAAAATAGGACCTGGGAGGGTCAGCCAATGGCTGGTGATGACTCTTCAGACGATAGACCTATAGGCTTCCTAAGATATCTACTTACTTTGATGGCTGCTTTTCCAGTCCCATCCAGCAGGGGAACCCCACTCTCTACAGGACCTCCACTGTTGTTTTACCCCGTTCATTCAGAGAATTTAATGTTTCTCATCTTTTATTGTTCATTTACTGTTAAATCGTCACTGTTGTATGACTGTTGAAATACAAAAAGTCTTTAGTATCCTCTTGAAAGCCCTAATGTTAATGTCTTCAATTATTCGGTTGTTTCGTGGGGGCTTATTATATAGTCTCAGGGCCACATATTTAAAGGCTCTGGAGCCTAAAGTTGACATATATCTAAGTTATTGTTCGATATGGTATTGGTTATCAAAGGTAAATGACAGCTTCATAAACACCTGGAATAATAATAGTTAATAGAAGAGAATGTTCCTATACCAGCATCTTCACCAACTTGTCTTGTGGGTAGATGGAATATAATAAGAGACTTCGTATCAAAATACATTCAATCTTGCCCAGTTCTACATCTCTGCTCTACATTAACAACTTCTGATGCTCGAGGAAGAATATGTAAACAAAACTCGTGCACATACATAGAAAAAACAAAAGTGAGCATCACTCTCAAAAAGATCGAATCCTACTGGTATAAAAAAGTAAGAAGAATCACATCCTAACTTTAGGACAATTAACGAATGATTAAATCCTGCATAACATACGCTACTAAATCTATGAACTGTGCCGAAACACGTTCTAACAATGCAATACTGTGCAATCATTACTCTTAATACCGTATTGCTTATAGTATTACAGTACAAAATGCATAACAGTCTTCTCCCCCTTAACTTAACATTGTACAAAACTAAAAATCCAATCTCTCAGGGGGGCATCCCTCTATTCCTCCTATACGGAAATACTCTGACTACATCCTGTTCTGGTACATGAATAGAATCTGAATCTACATCTGATGATTGAGCATCTTGGTTAATATTTGATTTAAGTACTTCTGAAAATTTCTCATCTCGAACATTCACATGACCTGTAACACTTTTATTTAACGGCTGTAATTGATCAACATGACGTTTTACAATATTTTCACTAACTTGAACATCATAACGGAAATTTCCTATCTCTTTTATAATTTCTCCTTGTACCCACTTTTCTGGAGTATTTTATGATCTTAACATGACATTAGAGCAAGGGGAAAAATATCTTACTTTTTGGAGACTTTCTAATTGCTTATACCCTTTTTCTTTTAAATCCCTATGCAAACCTGGATATAATAAATTTAATTTACACCTAATCCTCCTTCCCATCAACAAATTCAATGGTGTTACACCTGCTGTGCTGTGTGGTGTTGTTCGATAAGACAATAAAAGCTTCGACACATTAAATTATATGTTTTTTGAATTGGCCTTTCTTCATTTCACGTTGTTTAAATGTTTGAACAATCCTTTCAGCCTCTCCATTCGTAGAAGGGTGATATGTAGCTGAAAATGTAAGTTTAATACCATTCACTCCACAGAAATCTTTAAATTTCTGTGAGGTAAACTGTGGACCATTATCAGTTACAATTCTTTCTGGAATTCTATGTGTCGAAATTTTTTCATAAATTCTTGAATTGTGACGTAAGATGTTGTTGTCTTCATTGGGATTACTTCTGGCCACTTACTGTAGGCATCTGCAATTATCAAAAATAAAAAACCTAAGAAATGATATGCAAAATCTATGTGCACTCTTTGCCATGGATACCTGGGTAATTCCCACGGATGCATTCTAGCATTTTGTTGAGTAGCACAATTCATACATTTTCTTACAAATAATTCAATATCTCTCTCTACACCTGGCCACCCGACAAAACTTCTAGCAATAGACTTTGATCTGATAATTCCTTGGTAATCAGCATGTATTTCAGACAAAACCTTATTCCTCAGTGAACTAGGAATAATTACTCTTGACCCTTTCATTATACAACCTTGTGCTATTCCCAATTCACTCCATATATCTTTATAGATTTTACAATTTACCTCCGGCCACATAAGTCTCTACCTGTCATTAAAGTCTCTAAAACCTTACTAACTATTAGGTCTTTCTTGGTATTAAATGCAACACCCTTGGCTGTAATGGGTACATCATATATTGAAACTATTAATACACTGTCATCATACTCTTCTGGTGTTTTTTCTACTGGGAATCTAGATAAAGCATCTACATTTTCCATCTTTGACGTAGGAGGATATTCTATATCATAATGATATGCAGCTAACATTATTTCCCAACGTTGTAGTCTTGCAGCTACCAACGTTGATAAACTTGCTTTTGGACCCAATATTGTTATTTGAGGTTTATGATCTGTAACAAGTGTGAACCTTTTCCTTCCATAAAGATACATATGAAATTTATTAACTCCATACACTAATGCTAAACTTTCATTTTCTATCTGAGAGTAATTCCTTTTTGCCATGTTCAAAACTCTAAAAGCGAAAGCAACTGGCTTCTCTCGTCCATCCGGCATTAAATGAGATAATACTGCGCCTAAACCTATGTTCGATGAATCACAAACTAATTTAACTGGTAAATCCATTCGATAATGTACTAGAAAATTAGGTGAAGTTATTTCCTGTTTCATTCTCTCGAAAGATTCCTGACAATATTTTATCCAATTCAACTCTACACGATTATTTAAAAAGTTATACAATGGATGTGCAATTGTAGATAAATTCTGAACTAAACCTAATAATGATTGCAATTCCTTAACATTTTCTGGTACCTTAGTTAATGTCACTGCATTAATTGTATCTTTAGTCTTGTGAATACCTTTGCCATTGATTACAAAACATACGTATTCCACTGAATCAACTTCTAAAATGCAATTGCTGCTATTTACTCTAATATTATGTTTCTTCGACTTCTTCAGAACTGCCCGTAATCTTTCTCTATGTTATCTTTTGTCTTTACCAGAGACTAAAATATCATCTATGAAAATGAATGCTCCTTGCATTCCTGAAAAAAATTATTATCCGTAGTTTGTTGCCATATAGCTGGACTGCTTGCTACTCCATAAGGCAATCTCTTTGGCCTCTACAAACCTAAGGATGTATTTACTGTACATAGTTCTTGTGAATTTCCATCCATGGGAAGCTGTTAAAATGTTTGTCTAAGATTTAACTTAAAAATACATTATATCCTGACATAATTGCAAACATGTCTTTAGGATTTGGTAATGGATGTTGAGCTACCTGAAGCTGTGGATTCAACGTTACCTTGTAATCTCCACATAACCTAACCTGGCCGTTTTCCTTCACAATATGCACTATTGGTGTAGCCTAATCTGAGTATGTAACTTTATCCAAAGAACCTTCACTGTATAATCTTCTGATTTCTGTTTCAACGGCACTTTTCAATGCATATGGTACTGGCCTTGGAGCAAAAAATCTAGGAGTACTAAGTGATTTCCAAACTAAAACTGCCTTTGCGTTCTTTACTGTACCAACTTTATCATCAAATATGTCTTGAAACTCTTGATAAAATATTATCCACTGACACTTCATTCTTTTGTTCATCTTATGTACCTGTAACCTTCAGAATACTAGGCTAATCTAATTTCAAATGTAGTAACCAATCCAAACGTAGTAAAGTTTGTCTTTGACCTTTAAGTACAGTTAAAGGCATACTCTTCAACAGAGGAGAAGAAGATGGATGTGGCAGAAATGAGAATGCTTAGGTGGATGTCTGGGGTGACAAGAGAGGATCGGATAAAAAATGACTACATAAGGGAGTCGACAAAGGTGGTGGAAATAACAAAAAAAGTGCAGGAGGGGAGGCTGAGATGGTATGGACACCTGATGAGGAGAGATGAGGACCACGTTGGGAGACATACTATGGAGATGGAGGTTCAAGGAAGAAGAAGAAGAGGGAGACCAAGAAAGAGATGGAGGGACTGTGTCAGAGGAGACTTACAGGAGAAGGGGATTGATGAGGCAGAAGCGCAGAATAGAAAAAGATGGAAACGGCTCATCCGCAACGGCGACCCCATATAAAAATGGGAACCAGCTGGGAAGAAGAATGACATACTCTTCAACGTCTGTTCTAAATACTGTACTTCTAAGTTTGAAGCACCTATTACCTGAATATCAAAACCATTGAAAAATTTCAAAACTATATTTATTCCTCCTAATAACATATTAGGAATGGTTTGTGCTGTTTTCTCAGACGTATTCGATACACCAAATGCTGTGTCAACTCGCATTATAATTGGTTTACCATTTATGACCACTTCTACCAACATATGTTTCTTTGTATATTTGTTGACAGAATTTATGCAAAACGCAAAATCAGTTTCCCAACTATCTTGATTATCATGAACATTTTTTGCATTATGTTCTTGGCCTATAGCATGAACTGTGGCATTAATTTTCTTTCTGGACTACTTAGGAAATCTACAAACATTTGTAAAGTGGCCCATCTTTCTATAATTCAGGCCTGTCTGTTCGGTAGCAGGGCATTTCCTTGCTTGGTATGAAAGATGATCAGTTTTACCACACCTATAGCATTTGGGTTTTCCCTGTTGTTTCTGCATGTAGGTTTGGATCTGATATATGTGAACATTAGAGTTCAGCAATTTTCTACGACTAGGCTTGGACATATTCTTTCTCTGATTCTCTTTGTCTTTCAATCTTGAGCCTATCTTGCTAATTTTAAAATTTTCCATCCTATTTCTTGTAGAATTACCTATTATATTACTTGGCCTATTTGATGTTTTTAAATCACTGCCTATTACCAATTCCTTTTCTAGTGTAAAATCCTTATCTTGCACTCATTTTTTTCTTATCTTGAGATGTGCAATGGGTAATAACTTGATCTTATGATAAAATTTTCTAACTCTAGAAATTCACATGAAACATCTAAATTCCCAACTCTTCTTAAAAATGCTTTTAAGCTTTCTTTTTCTTTCTCATATGCTTGTGCTGTAAATTGATACCTCTCGAAATATTTATTGACCTGAGGAGCAAAATATGGGGTAAGAATCTTTATTCCAGTGTCTTAAACACTTCCCAAACCTTTATACCAGTTGTGTGAGGTAATAACGCCTTCTTCTGTGCATCATTCATACTACCTGATACTTCTCAATATATCTTAAACTCCTCACAACTGTGTTTCCATTATGCTGCAACATAATTTGGTTGAACAACAAAGCGGAATCTTTCAGGATGTTCAATGCCCATATGTATTTTGAATTCTTACCCGAAATAGGTTAGGCTGATGAAATCTAGAAAATTAACCTGTAGCTTCTTAAACAGTTAATTCTAACCTAGTTCTTATGTAGCTTATTGCGCCTTTTGTGTGTTTATGCAACAAACTTTAGTAGTTCTACACTTTATGTTTTATATAAAACTAACTCAGGCTTACGGTAAATATTTATCTCTGCGCCTTTGCCTACCGATAATAAAATTTACCACAACCATGTTTGGTTCTAACAAACCAAAATTTAAATTTTTAATGTTGGCTACTTTCTTGACATCGAATTTGATTGTAGCCTATGATTGCTGGTTCGTCTGGTTGGTTGTATTTTCCTGCTGCATTGAGCTTGCATTCCTTTGCTTGGCTTTTCCTCTGCTACTGCTTCTGCCTCTTCTGCAAGAGTCTGCTTCCCTATAGATCGCCCCAAAGTATGCTGTTTACATTACAGAATTATTACGTTGGGTGTATCAACTCATTCACCGGGAATAACATCCATTAATTAGTGTTGTTCTACCTCTCATCCTATGTCACCAAATATACCGTATATACTACATCATTATTAAGTTTGATGTATCAGCTCCCTGGCCTGGAATAGCACCCATTAATTAGTGTTCTACATCTCATCTGTCATCGATTCTTCTTGGTGGGATTGAAGGCTACGTTTGTTTTGTTAAAATACATTTAATCCTTTAGGTTTACATTACTGCTCAAATCTCAATGTCTTGTGACTCTCGAGTGAGTACATCGACTTGAACAGAGCTTGTGCATAAAAGATACGAAAATAACAAATGAGCATCACTTATAAAAGACTGGATATTACTACATTACAAAAGTAAGAAAAACCAAATCCTATTGTTGAAACAATTACTAATTTAATGAATCCTTCATAACATACGCTACTACACTATTGCTTAATGCTTAAACATGTCCTATCAATGCAATAATGTGCAACATTATTTACAATACACGTAGCACAAATAGTATTATACTACAAATACATAACATATAGGGAGTATTTCTTTATTTACTTGAACGTTGTATACAGCACGTTCATTATACACACTAATCCTCCTAAGAGCTCATTTTACAATTGTTTGTCAGTATTTCAGCTTCAAAGAAAGAAACCGAACTAGGACACATAGAGGCAGCAGGCCTTCGTCATGTCAAGCAGTCTTAATTTGCTCGTATCTCCACTGCTTACTTATACCTAAACTCATTTTATTCACAATCTAATTGATTAAATGTTATCTCACACCCAAAAAGTCCACGAAGTTTTGTTAAAATTTATTTAATGGGTTTTGCGTAATGTTGTTTAAAAAGAAATGAGCTAAAAAATATTTGTTATTTACTTAACATTGCGATTAGGTTTAAAGTACTGCTGCATAAATTTACTTTGATGTATTTTATTTAAAATGTTGTAGACTTATCCATGGGTCATACCCGATATGACTAATATATTTGGTCAAAATAGGCATAGTAGTTTCTATTTAAAGTTGCTCACAAAGACAAAATAAATAAACAGACTGGAGCATACACATACCCATCGCAAAATTTTGGCGGAGGCAGCTATGGTGAACCTCCTCTCTCGCTTCCTTTCTTCTATCGCCCTGTGCAACTCAATTAAGAAGAAAAGGTCTCTACATCTCCGGCTAAAAAGATTTCTCAATGACAGGAGAAATTTAATCAATCAAAAGCATTGCTTTCCTGGCTAAAAAAAAAAAAAATGAAACAGGATTCTAAAATTTCAAGGTTCCACTTTCTTTTATTAAATTGCTTTCGTCAACTGCTAGGGGAAACAGAACTGACTGAATTATATATATATATATATATATACACTTATTTATATATATATATATATATATAAGTATATATATATATATATATATATATAGATATAAGTATATATATATATATATATGTATATGCAGTATATATATATATATATATATATAAATATATATATATATATATATATCTGAATATATATATTATATATATATATTTATATATATCTGAATATATATATATATATATATATATTTTATATATATATATATATATATATGTGGCCGCCCGTTGAGATACTACCGCTAGAGAGTTATGGGGTCCTTTGACTGGCCAGACAGTACTACATAGGACCCTTCTCTCTGGTTACGGTTCTTTCCCTTTGCCTACACAGACACCGAATAGTCTGGCCTATCCTTTACAGATTCTTCTCTGTCCTCATACACCTGACAACACTGTGATTACTAGACAATTCTTCTTCAAACAAGGGGTTAACTACTGCACTGTAATTGTTCAGTGGCTACTTTCCTCTTGGTAAAAGGGTAGAAGAGACCCTTTAGTTATGGTAAGCAGCTCTTCTAGGAGAAGGACACTCCAAAATCAAACCATTGTTCTCTTTTCTTGGGTAGTGCCATAGCCTCTGTACCATGGTCTTACACTGCCTTGGGTTAGAGTTCTCTTGCTTGAGGGTACACTTGAGCACACTTTTCTATCTAGTTTCTCTTCCTCTTGTTCTGTTAAAGTTTTTATAGTTTAAATAGGAAATATTTATTCTAATATTGTTAAAATTCCAAAAATGTTCTATTTTCCCTTATTTCCTTATTTCCTTTCCTCACAAGGCTATTTTCCCTGTTGGGGCCCCTGGGCTTATAGCATCCTGCTTTTCCAACTAGGGTTGTAGCATAGCATTTAATAATAATATATATATATATATATATATATAAAGAGAGAGAGAGGCTGTCTCGGATGAGTACTTGGATGGGTGGTAACTAAGGAACATCATATATATATATATATATATATAATATATATATATATATATATATATTTATATGTATATACATATGTATAAATACATACATATATATATATATATATATACATATATATATATATATATATATAAAGAGAGAGAGAGGCTGTCCCGGATGAATACTTGGATGGGTGGTAACTAAGGAACACCATATATATATATACATACATATATATATATATATATATGTATATTCTTATGTATATACATATATATATATATATATATATGTATATATATACACATATATATATACATATATATATATATATATATGTATATATATATATATATATACACACACATATATATATATATATATGTATATATATATATATTTATATATATATATATATATGTATATATATATATTTATATATATAGTATATATATATATATATATATACATATATATATGTGTATCTATATATGTATATATAAATATAAATATATATATATATATATATATGTATATATATATATATATATATATGTGTGTGTGTATGTGTGTGTGTGTGTGTGTGTAAATATATCATCGTCATCATCATCAGCCGTTACTAATCCACTGCAGGAACAAAAGCATCAGACAAATCCTCCTACACTTGTCGTTTCATGGCCTTTTTATGTTATTCCATCTTCCATATATTATCGGTCATTCTCTTTATATGTCCTCCTGTTGTTACATTATCCTCTAGTTTATTTTTTTCTCGTAATCATGTTGTTCTTCTCCCTTTTTTTTAGTGTTAATCCCAATATTATTCTTTTTATAGCTCTTTGAATTGTAACTAGCTTTTATTCTAACGCTTAATAAGGCTCCAAGGCTCTGATGCATAAGTTAATAATGTTATTGCTGTGTGATTGAATGCTTTGCATTTTAGAGAAATGGAAATATTATTCATCAAAACCTTATTTTGTTTACCAAAAGCTATCCACCCCATGCTTTTTCTTTTCTTTAATATCGGTCTTATGTCCTGGAGAAACACTTACGGTCTTTCGTCCATAAACCTTATTTGTTGCTCTCTGCCTTTTCATTGACAACTTAATTTTACTCATATTAGTTTTCAGACCCACGCATATGCTTTCTTTATGCAGATATCTTTCATATTTTGCAATTCCTCCTATGATTAACTAAGCAGCACTAATCAATAATATGAATTTTGACGGTTTCCTAATCTAAATGTTTCAAAATTCCCAGTTATGCTGTGAATAATATAGGATTGATGTGGTCTTAAGTAACTCCTTTCTCAATCAGATATATGTCACTATCTTTGTGTAGTTTTTGGATTGCTATAGTTCTTGTAAGGGTATCTTTCAGTATTCTATCATAAGATTCAGCTATTCCTTGTCTTTGATTGGCTTTCATTACGTCTGAAGTTTTGACAGAATCAAAAGCTGTCACATAGAATATAAATACCATACATAGTGGTTTATCTTACCTGTTGCTTTTTCCATTGGTTGGTTAAGTACGTGTCTATGAATAGTTCTGGAATACCCACCTTTAAAGCGTGCCTACTTTCTTAGTTGATTAAAGTTTAGCTGTCATGTTTCCCGAAATAATATGGTCTTTGTAAATGTTTTATATATTGAGGAGGGTAAATTTATCAGGCGGTAATTTTTTAAGGTTATTTAGTCACCCATTTTCTCTGAATCCCTAATATGATAAAGTGTTTTTTTTTTTTTTTCATTCTTCAGGAATAGAGCATCCTAAAAGACATTTGTTGTAAAGTTCAGCGAGTTTTGCTTTTATGGTGAAATCTCCTCCATCTCTCATTAAATACTTTGTTAGGCAATCTCCTCCTTTGTCCTTTACACGTTTCATGCCTTTTGATGCTTTATTTACTCCTCCTACTATTACCTTTGGTACCAGCTCAGGTGTTTTCTTATTTCTATGGGCGAAGTTATTTCTAAGATCACTATTATATAGCATTGTATGGAAATCCTCTGTTGATAATACGTTCATTTTCTTCCTTTAAAGCAAACATCTGTTGGCATCCTGTTAACAGTCTTCTGTCTTTAGTGTTTCCTATATTTTGGTCTGATAGTGTTTAAGAATGTCTTAGGTTTTTATTTTGTTCACTGTTTTTCTTAGTTATGTTAATTCTATTCAATATTCTTTTTATTTTTTTTACCCTCATTTACAATTTTTCTATTAGGTTTTTGTTTTTTTCGAAAGTTTTCTTGATCTTGTTGAGAAACATTTCCACCTACCTCTTATGCTGATTACAATAGACATTTTTTAATTACCGTTCATTTGTTCTTTACTTTCTTTCCCTAGATCATATATATGAAAGTACCTACTTTGTATTGCTTTACTGAACTCATCAAATTTTTCTCTTGTTGCAGTAATATTTATTTCCTTGCTTAAAACAAGTTTTTCTCTTTTTTTTCTTAGATCTAAAAAGAAAATTTCTTCTTATCATTATATTGCCGCTACCTTTTAACTTGTTTAACACTTCTACATCTTTAACTAAATTAACTTTTTCACTAAAAAACGGATTTTGAGTGACGCGAAAAATCTATTTTTGGGTGAGGTAGCCATGTCGTCCTGATGGAAGTTCCTATTAGGTAGCTTTCTAGGGTATATTTGACTACAGTGATATTCCCAGAGAATATTACCTTAAGGTATCCAGAATTCTAACTCCTGCAGCGAATATCCCTAAATAATCTCACAGGAATATCGCATAATATCAGAGGACGTATTCTTGACACGTCACATAGCTATCTTCGCCCCGAACAGTATTAACGCTTCGAGGGGGAATAGTGACAAGAATCTGAAACGAGAAAGAAAAGAGAGCCGCTCATAAGACATCTCTCCTATTCCGTTTCCAGTGTGTATCTGATGAATGCGGTAGCGCCCTCTTTATTCCTTGTAGCGATATACTAGGTGTTACAGATACTGTATTATAGGGAGGGGTCAATAAGCCCTTTTACAATAAAAGGAAGGGCGGGTCCATCAGGACGACATGGCTACCTCACCCAAAAATGGATTTCTCGCTTCTCTCAAAATCCGTTTTTTGGGCTCAGGCCATGTCGTCCTGATGGAAGTTTACCAGAGCATTAATGTATCTGTGGATTCTAAATCAGTGCCGTACTCTCAAGAAAGTATTTTCCTGGTCCATCTAGACCTAGAGACCAATGATGTTACCGTCATACATCATTATCATCTAAGCATGAACTATGTTAGTGCTTCCTGCCCCCTACAGGGAAGAGTCATACTAGACTCTGGAAAAAGTCTCGAGGAGTACATAAGAATTTATGGATGACAAAATGACAAGCCTTAATAGTAGTCTCACCCTATACAATATAAAGCAAAGTTTGTATAAGAGTCACCAATGTCAGAATGAATTTGTGACACCTTCTCTAATGCGACTACTCTTATAAACTATAGGATAATGGTTGTATCCGCAAAGAAACAAATTTTGCCTCTTTGCCACCAACCCATTAGGGTACCACGTCAACCCTTCCAAGGAAGGGTTAGAGTGAGTGGACTTTTGCTTGAATCAGGGAACAGTCTCGAAAGACATACCATGTTAAAAATATCCATATTTTAATGTTAATGCTCAGCACATTTCTAATAAAATGAGTGTGGGCGAAAAAGACGCAGGGTTCACTATGAACTAGTTAATTAAAATTTAATAAACAAACATATCAGATCACATTTATAAAATTTATAAAATGTGGATGATATGCGTAAAAGCATAAAGAAAAACAGTCAACAGAAGATATTGTTTCATCTACTAGGAAACAGATTTGCCACTTCAATAGAATTATTAATAATAATGATATAGTCTGCATACTGTTTACATACACTAGCGTAAAAAATGCTTGGCACAAGTGTCTGTATTATGCTATAGATTACCGACGTCGATAGAACAGTTCATACGGACACTTTCATGGCCTATCGCTCAGCGTGTAGTAACATACAGTCACTACACGGCCACCCTCTTAATTAATCGTCCCAAATTAATTACACTGTTCCTCGCATTCTTAAAACAGAAGGTTAAAGAATTCTACCTGCTGCTAACACAGATTTCATAAGGTGCTCCACTTGCTTCGCATAGTGCATAAAGAACGCCTTGGATGACTACCAGCCGGTGTGCAAACAAGGATGTTCAAAGTCCATATAATTAAAGAAATTTTATGGAAGAGGCAACTTTCCTCGGATTATGACTAACGGGTGTACTGTCTGGATCCGTTCTGCGAATAACACGGGTGAACTTCGGCCATAGTTATAGATAACTTTAAACCCAGGGTTTCTCTTCTGAACAGCTGTCCTCCCATAAAGTCTGAAGTTCTATGAAGATAGACCTTTAGGCACTCCACTGAACATAGAGATGCATCTTCCTCCAGAGGGCAGATTCTCTAGGGACCCCACCTGTTTGTGGGTAGCTTGTTCCTGGTAAGAAACGTTGGGTTTGAAAATAGATTCAGTTCTCCCTCCAAGAACTGGACGTGGCCTTCCTCTCTAGAGAGAGCCACTATTCACTAACTCTGGCCCCCAAGACGAGTACAAACAGAAATATGACTTAAATTCAAAACCTTTTAAGCACATTCCTCATTGTTCATTATTTATACACAATGAGGAATCACATCTAATGACCAAGCAAATGGTCTTTGGAAGTGCTGAAGGGCTAGTTCATTAAGAACGTCGTTAGAAAGGTGGACCTGTAAGGCATATGGTATCTGACTTGTCAAGGCAGGCTTGAACAATAGAATTGTGTAGGCTGCTAAACATTGCTCATGCAGGTGAATGAAGAATGATAAATAGGAATCTGTTGGGATTTCTTTCAGTTTCTTCACCTTGACAAAGGATAGCTATGTCTTCCCTGAAGCTCTCATAATGTCTTCTGGTTTCCTCCAAAAGTTTAAACCGACTTTTAAACACCAAATCTTTTTCTCATTGTTAAGGAGAGAAAATCATGAGATGTAGGTTCCGTGTTTTCTGTGATGGAGCGAAGACAGTCGACTTCTGTACTCACTGAGACAAGGATGGATCCGGTAGCGGTAAAAATTTTAATCGTAGTTCCAATGCCAGAGGGAGCCACACGCTATTTGGCCACTTGTGGGCCACTATTGCTGCTTTCCCTTTGAAGGATTTCAGCAAATCGAGGACCTTCAAAAGGAGGTGTGCGGAGGGAACAGATAGATACTGGGTCATCTGTTCTAGTCCAGAGACAAAGCGTCCAATGCCTCTGCTAACAGATCCTCGTAAGGGGACACGTAACGAACTATTTCCTTTTTGTGTTTCGTCACAAAGAGGTCTATCTGCAGCTCTGGGACTTGACTTGAGATGAAGGAGAATGATCCTGCGTCAAGGGACCATTCTGACTCTAGAGGTGTAAACCTAGATAGAGTGTCCGCTGTCACATTGCGGAACCCTTCAATGTGAACTGCTGACAGGTGCCATTTCTTCGTGCGTTTGATGCGTATTTTCTCCAGACTCCTGTTGCATCCTTAAGCTGTGATCTTAGCACTGGATCTGTTATCGAAGCAAACTGTAGAGAGCCCAGCACTCTCTCCTGTTCGCGTCTTGATATCCGTTTGGATTTCAATAGTCTCTTGACAGATTCTGCTATTTCTTTCCTCTTCTTACTAGGAATGGAAAGCCTATGTGACTCAAAATTCCAGTGAATTCCCTACCACCAAAATTTTTGAGTTGGAGAAAGACAAGACTTTTTGATGTTGATCTTGAATCCCAGATGTTCCAGGAACTGGATCACTATCTTAGAAGCTTGTATGCATTCTGTCCTGGATGCTGCCCACACCAGCCAGTCGTCCAAGTAGGCTACTACCTGGACCCTCTTTAGGCGTAATTGATGGATGGTTACGTTCGCGAGCTTCGTGAAAATCCTTGGGGCTATGTTTAGCCCGAAAGGCATGGCTCTGAAGGCATAAAGTTATCAAAGTAACTTGAAGCCTAGGTAGGGGGAGAGGTGACAAATAATTGTAACGTGCCAATAAGCGTCAAACAAGTCTATAGACACAGCATATGCCCAGAATAACTCTGAGTTTTTCTGAGTCCTTCTTTGGAACACCAAACAGCCTTCCTTGGAATTTGATTGACTTAATCTTCCGTATTACCCTTTAGTCTTAGAGCTCTCGGACATATTCTTCCAGAGCGAGGGTTGAGTGTTGGAAGAATTCAGGAAATTGAGGTTGAGGACTGCTCCAGCTCCAACCTAGTCCATTCTTATTTAGGCTGTGGGCCCAGGGATCGAAGGTCGAGCGATCCCTAAATAGCTGTAATCTCCCTCCTACTGGAAGTATCTACTTCTGCTGTTGTGGACCTGAGGCCTTGCCTCCTTGACCGCGTCCTCCCTTGGATCCCCTTCCTCTTCAAGGGCGTCTAGAAGAACCTCTGGCTGTTCCTCTGGCTCTCGAATGAAAGGAAGAAGTCTGCCTTTCGGAGGCTTGGATAAGAACTAGCGACTGTGTCGCCGTTTGTTGAGGTACCAGCTGGTACGTGGTTGGAGGTTGTACCCCTATCTGAGGCACCGCGGTTACAGGAAGTTGTTTTTGATGTTGCTGTCAGTAGGGTTTAGCCGGCTTTGAGGATGGCCTAAACCTTTTTGTCTTCCTCGGGGGTTGGGGACCCTCATCCGGAGAAGACTTTCTCTTTAGATCTAGGCCCCACCTTTTGAGAAGGTTCTCTGTGGCGGCCTTGTCTACTACCTCTTTAACCACTTCATTGGGAAAGAGGTCTTTACCCCAAATAAGAGAGGAGATCAGTTTCCTCGGTTCGTGCCTCACCGCAGCCGAGGCGAACACAAACTCTCTACAGGCTCTCCTAGCTTTAATAAAGCTATAGAAATCCTTCGTAATTGTAGCCAGATGGGTTTTGACCAAAACCATAAACATGTCCTGGTTCTTGGGGTCACCTATCATCGTTTCTAGTGTCGTTTGCAACCACATCGATGCCGCAAGTCTTTCCTTTGTCTCTTGCTCTCTACACAAGAGAACCTCCGACAGTTTTGGAAGCGCCTCACCGAACTGGCGTTCAGCAATATCAGCTTCCAGTTTACCGACTGAGAAGGTAAGGTGTACGTCCTTCCAGTCTTCTTGGTCCAAGGGCAAGGTCAGAGATAACAGCTTGCACTCCTCCAAGGAGGGGCATGGTTTCCCAGCCTCCACCGCCTTTAAGGCAGCCTTATATCCTTTTTACAAGAAGGGAAAGGCTCTGGTAGGAGAGGCCACAAAGGAGGGAAGCTTCTTACTCAAGGCAGGCACCTTTGAGTTAGTGAAGCCCCTCTCTTTCATCGAGCTCGTTAGTAGCGTCTGAGCTTTACTATGGTAAAAAACTATGACCTCCGGCTCCGTCTCCTCCTTTAAGGCTGGCTCCTTCCTAAGACGGACATAGCAGTCCGGATAAGAATCTTTGTTGGGCCAAAATTCCACTTCTTCCAGGGGAATTGTTCCCAACTTTTCTGAGATCACGATCTCCCCAGTTGTCATTGGCATGTGTTCGGCATACCTCCAAGGATTGGTATCCGAGCACAAAGGAAGATCCTTCACGCTGAGCCGCTTCTGGGACCCACGTGATGCTGCAAGTCTACGTAACTCCAGTTTAATTGCAGCTTCCTTCTCATCATTCTTCCTTTGAATTTGTTGAATCATCTCAACAATGGAAGAAAGAGTCCTTCCCAGTTCATCTGGGATAGCAGGCGATGTAGAAGGAACAGGTTCTGGGTCTGGAACCGACGTAACCGACACTTCATCGATTTCTTGCTCTTCTACTTGAGGAGTCTGGAACAGCTCCTCCTCCTGACCTTCTCCTAGAAGGTCCTTCTCAGTGGACTCCGACACCTCCGACATCTTATCGTCAAATTGGATGTCTTGAAGGGCAGCCGCGACTTCAAAATCTACCGGATTCTGGGCAGTTGGTATATCCGCCTGAGGGTGGGGGATGATTGCATCAGCCGATGCTTTAGGGAAAAGGTAGGCCCTCATCTTCTCATTTGGAAGGTAGGGACCTGAGGTGTTTTCCTGGAAACCCCTCACCCAGGATCGTATCATTTCCCTGGCAGCATCCCTTGACTCCGTTGACTTAGGGTCGTCAAAAGCCTCGGTAATCAGGTTAGAACAAACTGTACAAACCTGAGAGTCCCAATAGCGGAGATCACCTCTGAAGGCTGCACATGCTGCGTGCCTCCTGCAATATTGATGTCTACAGACGTTCTTACTTTTGACATTACAGAACACACTCCCGCACTTCGGATGGTCCTCCTGTAAAGAGAAGAAAAATCCATGAGTATCAAGTGAAGGCTTTCACTTATATTGAGACATTTAGCTTATATAGAAAAGCTATAAAAGTTAGGAGGAAAGACACATACTTGTATTTCCTGCCCAGTCAATTGCTGAAACCTCCTGAGATATTAAAACTAAGGTTAATTCTATTCTAGAATACCTTACGTAATTTCCTAATCGGAAATTTAAGGTGTATTTCACACCTTGAGATAAAGTTTTAATATACGGGATAGAAAGAATATAGAAAGAACTTACTTTCTATATATTGTACGGTCTCAACAAAAGGCTGTACAAGATAACATAAAGTATGATGAAGAACTTTCAGTGTTATCAGAAGCTCTGTACAGCAGTTTTTGCTAACGCAGTGTGTACTACACTACGAATATAGCTACTACTGTACATCGCATGCTTTTGTGCCGGCTAGCACGCGCCGGTATGTGCCGGAGTGCGCATGCACATGCCGGCCGGCACTACCCCTGTATAGTTTAAAGATATACTATCTTTAACTAATAGGTGGCAGCCCACTGATTCGCGACTGTGTGCTGGCCGGCAATCATTGCCAGCCTACGGCTGAAAACACTAAAACACTGCTGCCGGCCGCTAATCATAGTAGCCAGCAGATTCGGGCTGTGTTTCCCCTGCCGGCAGGCAAAGGTAATAAAACCCGTGCCCGCCGACAGTAGCCAAGAACCAGAGAACCTCCACGTGCCCGGCTGTCAGCTATCAAGCCGGCAGCCGGGTTAGGAGTGCAACACAAGAGTCAGAGAAACAGTATGGATGTAAGGTTATAAGGCGGCATTACC
>NC_090750.1:2466763-2470668 GCF_036898095.1 Palaemon carinicauda
CAGAGCTGGCCGGCAGGGGTATTACTGTACTGTACGTCATTCTACTTCTGGACCTAGTATAGGTTGGGATGTGGAATTGACTAAGGCCATTGCCGGCCGGCTGAGATGCTGGCCGGCAAGGGTCTTATGTTTTCGAGTGCTGCCCGGACCTCTCTTGGTCCCTCATCCATGCCTGCCGACAGAGCCGGACGGCATTGGTCAAGGAAGCCTGAATTAAGTTTCTCCCCTTCCTTATATGCACTCTTTCGGTTGCCGGGCTTGGGGGGTTGTGTACACTCTTATCCCGGCATCCATTCTATTTTCTTCTAGTGCTGTACCTGTCCCGGCAGCCGGCCTATGAGGCCGGCTGCCGGCCTGTGAGGCCGGCAGCCGGGCAGGGGTAGTCTTCTGGTTCTTTTGCTGCCGGCTGGCTTCGGTCTTGGACCTTTGCCGGCCGGCTTATGTCAGTCCTTGTCTGCCGGCCACCAAGAGTGTGGCCGGCAGCTAGGTACTACCTTGTGTAGTTACTGGCCGGCAGTCATTGCCGGCCAACACTGGCTGTTGCTGGCCGGCAGCTACTGCCGCCGGCACAGGCATTTGAACCAGAAGGCTGCCGCCCTATAGCTGTTAAGTAGTATACTTTAAAGCTAATTGTGGTGTGTGCCGGCCGGCAAAGGCAGGCCGGCACACATCCTCCTATACTGTACTAGTATTCTTCTGTATAGCATATACAGTAAGAAGAAAACTATAGTAAAAGTTTAGGTACAGCACTGTATCTTCTAACACTATTGTGTTTTCTTGCACAGTCCTTTGCTGTTGCCCTCAGACAGGAAGCAGAGTCTTCCCCGTCTATTATCCAGGATTTTAAAATCATTGCCTAGGTGTGAGCTCCACCTGTTTCCTCTGGAAACCTTGCATTGGTTACTCTAGTAGAGATAAACCAATTTTGATTTTATTATCTGGAAAGCTGCAACAATGGGTTGTGAGGGAAACACAAGTGTGTGTCTTTCCTTTATGAATTGTTATGCTATACTATGCATATCCAGTGATACATAGTTCACTTGATACTCATGGAAATTTTTTCTCTTTACAGGAGGACCCTCCGAAGTGCGGAAATGTTTTCTGCAATGTCCGTAGCAGGAACCTCTGCGGACATGAGTGTTGTAGGAGACACGCAGCATGCGCTGTCTCCAAGGATGATCTCAAGTATTGGGACCCTCAGGTATGTACTGTATGCACTAACCTGATTACTGAGGCTTTTGATTCCCCTAGAACGACGGAATCAAGGGATATAGCTAGGGAAAAGCTCCGTACTTGGGTAAGGGGCTTCAAGAAGAACACCTCTGGCCCTTATCTTCCTAGTGAGAAGATGAGGGCGTATCTTTTTCCCCAGGCATCAGCTGAAGCAGTGATTCCCCAGCCTCAAGAGGAGATCCCCCAAGACCTAGTCCAGGTGGACGAGGAAGTCGCAGATGCGATGCAAGACATCCAGTTGTGTGACAGGATGTCTGATGTGGACGAAGGTTTGGAAGAAGACCTCCTGGCAGAAGGTCAGGATCAAGTTCAAACCCCGGATGTCGCAGAGGATGGGGTCGACGAAGTGTCGGCTACTCCGGTTCAGATGCCGGAGCCCATCCCCTCAACATCCGCTGGTCTCCCAGTAGAACTGGGACAGGCCCTCTCTTCGATTGTTGGAATGATCCAACAAATGCAGAAGGAGAATCAGGAGAAGGCGGCTGCAATGGAACTGCGTATGCAGTCCCTAGCAGAATCACATGGGCCCCGGAAAAAGCTCAATGTGAAAGACCTTCCCATATGCTCAGATGCTAACCCATGGAGGTATGCTGAGCACATGCCAATGACGACTGGTAAGATCGTCATTTCGGATAAGCTGGGTTCAGTTCTCCTAGAGGAAGTAGAATTCTGGCCCAGCAAGGCATCATATCCGGACTGCTATGTCCGGCTGAGAAAAGAACCAGCTTCAAGGGAGGAGACAGAGCCGAAAGAGGTCATTATTATGGACCATGCTAAGGCTCAAGCCCTATTTCATCCTCGATGAAAGAGAGGGGCTTCTCGAATTCGAAGGTAGCAGCATTGAGCAAGAAGCTCCCTTCTTTTGTGTCCTCTTCTGATAGAGCCTTCCCCTTTTTACAAAAAGGGTTTGCGGCTGTCCTAAAGGCAATCGAGGCCGGCAAGCCTTGCCCCTCCCTGGAGGAGTGTAAACCCTTGTCGCTGGCTCTGCCTATGGACCACAAGGACTGGAAGGATGTCCATCTGACATTCTCAGTGGGAAAGTTGGAGGCTGATATTGCCGGACGGCAATTCGGCGAGGACCTCCCCAAGTTGTCCGAATTTCTTTTACGAAGAGAGTTCGAGACAAAAGAAAGACTGGCTGCCTCAATGTCTCATCAGACTACTCTTGAGACGATGGCAAGTGACCCTAAGGTCCATGAAATGTTCATGGTTGTGGCTAAGTCTCACCTAGCCACAGTGACGAAGGACCTTTATGGCTTCGTCAAGGCAAGGAGAGCTTGCAGGGAGTTCGTGTTCACCGGGGCTTCGGTGAGACACGAGCCAAGGAAGTTAATATCCTCCAACATTTGGGGAAAAGACCTTTTCCCTACCGATGTGGTCAAAGAGGTTGTTGATAAGGCCGCCGTGGAGAATAGAAACCTTCTCCAGAAGTGGGGCCTGGCTATCAAAAGAAAATCTTCCCCGGATGAGGGTCCTCAACCAAAGAGGAAGAATATGAGGACTAGGCTACCATCTCGGCCAGCCAAGCCTTATAGACAGCAACAGCAACTGCAATTGCCTTTGCCTCCAGTGCCCCAGATGGTGGCACAAACCCCGACTACTTTTCAGTGGGTACCCCAGGCTGTGCCAGGTCAGTCAACCACATTCACCCCAACGTTCGAAGGACAGTCTTCTTCCTTTCGTGCAAAGCCTAGAGGAGCAGCCAGAGGCTCGTCTAGGCGCCCCTCAAGGGGAAGGGGATTCAGAGGTGGTCGTGGTCAAGGAGGCAAGACCTCAGGACGGCAGTCCAAGTGAAACGATACCGGTAGGAGGGAGACTAATGAAATTTTGGGATCGCTGGACCTTCGATCCCTGGGCCCAAAGCCTACTCAAGAATGGACTGGGTTGGAGCTGGTACAGCACTCCACCCCCATGCCTTCGGTTTTTCCAACACTCCACCCCCATTTTGGAGGAGTACGTTCAAGAACTGTTGGAGAAAAATGTGATCCGAAAGGTGAAGTCCATCAAATTCCAAGGGAGGCTGTTTTGTGTTCCCAAGAAAGACTCGGAAAAGCTCAGAGTCATTCTGGACTTGTCACCACTCAACAAGTTCATAGTGAATTGCAAATTCAAGATGCTAACACTGCAACACATAAGGACCTTACTGCCCAAGAGGGCATACTCAGTCTCTATAGACTTGTCAGACGCCTATTGGCACATCCCAATCAGCCGTCGACTCTCCCCCTACCTAGGGTTCAGGCTACAACGGAAACTGTACGCCTTCAGAGCCATGCCATTCGGGCTAAACATAGCCCCAAGGATTTTCACGAAGCTTGCGAGCGCAGCTCTCAAACAATTACGCCTAAAGGGAATTCAGGTAGTAGCCTACCTGGACGACTGGCTGGTGTGGGCAGCATCCGAGACCGAATGCTTACAAGCTTCCAGTCAGGTGATCCAGTTCCTAGAGTACCTAGGCTTCAAGATCAACAAGAAAAAGTCTCGACTTTCTCCATCCCAAAAGTTCCAGTGGCTGGGAATCCACTGGGACCTTTTGTCACACAGTTTCTCCATCCCAATGAAGAAAAGGAAGGAGATAGCGGGCTCTGTCAAGAGACTTCTAGATTCCAAAAGGATATCAAGACGCGAACAGGAGAGGGTACTAGGCTCTCTCCAGTTTGCTTCAGTGACAGACC